>NC_056729.1:336391034-336415870 GCF_019279795.1 Protopterus annectens | reverse complement strand
TACCAATATATTGGCCGACAGATTCAGTGTCAACTCCCCCCCCCAAAAGGACCAATCACAATACCAGTAGATTGCCAGGCACCCAGTATTACTGCTGCACAAGTTAAAACAGCACTGTCTAAGGCCAAGAATACAGGCTCTATGGGACCTGACAATATCCCTGGCTGTGTTCTACAGGAACTGCAGAGTGAACTGGCACCTCACCTGTGTGCCCTGTTCAATCACAGCTTCGCCTCAGGCTTTGTCCCTACCGAATGGTGCACTGCTATAGTCATCCCTCTCCACAAAGGAGGAACGACTACAGACCCTGGGAACTATCGCCCCATTAGCCTGTCAAGTCTGATATGCAAAGCTATGGAACTCATCACCATGGACCTAATAAACAAGGATTTAGGCACACAGTTTGGTTTTGTGAAGGGTAGATTATGCCTGCTCAACTTAGTTGACTTCTCTGAGTCACTCACTAGAGCTGTGGATGAAGGCAAGGTAGTTCATACAGCCTACCTTCATTTGGCCAAGGCCTTTGATACCATTCCCCACTCAGGAATCATAGAAAAACTTACTAAGCTAGGCATCAACCCCTGTGTCACTAGGTGGGTTGCAAACTGACTCACAGATGGAACCCACACTGTGAAAGTAGCTGACTCCAAGTCAGACTGCCGACCTGTGATGAGTGGAGTCCCACAGGGATCAGTCCTGGGTCCTCTCCTGTTTGGTATCTATTTCTCGGAAGTCCAGTCCAACACAAAGGGACTCTGGCTGACAAGGTTCACAGCTGATTGCAAGTTGGGAGCCATTATTAACTCCCTAAGTGGTGTTGACATCCTACAGAAAGGCCTCACTGAGACCAACGACTGGTGTCAGAACCATGGCCTTAAACTCAGTGCCAAAAAATGTGTCGTAATCCCCTTTGGGAAAAACCCAGTTCCCATGAACTACCACACTGATGCTAGTCCACTGAACACGGAAGGCATTATAAGAGATGTGGGAACATAGGTTGACAGCAACCTCTCCCTTGATCACCACACTGCCACTGTGGTCAGAAAGTACTTCTATGTGGCAACGAGTACAGTGCCCCATTTGGCATGTACCTCACTAGGCACCTGCAACAACTGGAGAGACCACAAAAGTACCTCAGAAAGAGGATCCTAGGCTTTAAACAGTTGTCCTATATGGACAGACTCAAAAAACTCCAACTATTCTCTGTCTCTATCGCCTACTTAGAGGTGATCTCTGCTTGACTTATAAAGCCATGTCTGACCCAGCTCTGTTAGAAATTCTACATCTAAAGAAATCCCTCCGCACCACACGCTCCAGAGACCTCAACCTCATTACCACAATCAACAGAATGTGCTGGAGGGGACAGATTTATAACCCAGAGACTGCCCATGCTATGGAATAGACTTCCCATACATGTCAAACAGAGCACCTCACTGGCCCTCTTCAAGAGGAATATTGATGAGTGGATGGGAAATAGAAAATTCACCCCTGGGATTACTCCAGTGGCTCTGCTCGACCGAAGCACTGGAAACTAAGGTCGGGTGACACGATGCTAGTGTAATCCTATGGGCTAGGCTTGTAAAGGCTCCAGGGCAATTAGCCTAGTACACACCTATGAACCTATGTAAACTTTTCTTAGTTTTTCCTCTGACTTTTACTAACAGCTTTTTCAGTATATCGGAATTGACAGGGTTTGAAAAGTGCTCAAAATGTGGTCACAAACATTCACCGCAAGACCCAGACTCCGAGTGTTTGTCTTGTGCTATACACCTTGATGCTGAATGCCAATCTTGTGCATCTTTCAGTGTCAGATCCCTTCAAAGTAGAAGGGACAAGCTGTTTTTTAAAGGAGCTTTCTCTTTAACATCTTCTCTTTCAAAATGAGACGAGCCTAAGTCTAAGGCATCAGAGAAAGAAAAAGATAAATATAGGATAAGAGAGAAAAGGAAAGAAGCAAGTCTCCACCCAAGATTAATTGCATCTCTCAAAATCTCAAAAGCATTCCTGAAAGGCATTTTTCTGCAGAGACCCAGTACCCCAATGGAACATCACCATTATGTTACAAGCTTTAATCCAGGCTCCTTTTGAATCTGCTAACACAGCAGACTTAAAATTTCTTACATGGAAAACAATTTTCCTGGTCGCAGTAATATCAGACAGATGGATTTCAGAACTACAACCCCCTTATCTGTTTTTGCACAAAGATAGGGTTTCCCTTAGAACTAACATATCTTATATTCCTAAGGTGGCAGCCAATACTAATTTAAACCAGTCAATACATCTTCCTGTCTTCTTTCCAAGGTACTCAAACAAAGAAGAATACTTTCTATGTTTGTTAGATGTTCAGAGAGAGCTTGGATTCTGTATTCACAGGTCAAAAGCCTTCAGAAAGGATGATAAGTTATTCATTTCCTTGCCCAAACCAAAGTTGGGAAAGGCAGTTTTTATAGTAACCTGATCCAGATGGCTTTCAAATAGCATTTCTTTTGTATAGCATAAGAAAATTTTACTTTAACAGATAAACCAAAAGCACATTCAACAAAGCAGTTTCTGTTTCAATAGCCCTCAACAAAGGATTATCCATTGACATCTATGCAGTGGCCACATGGGCAACTGTACACACCTTTGTGTCTCACTATAAATTGGACACTCAGTCATTCACATGTTTGAAGTAGAAAAGATTAGACAACATAGATTTAACATTATAGTCGTACGTAACTTTTGTTTATAAAGTTAAGCTTTTTTGGTTAGTTTTGTATGTAATAGGATACTAAAGTAAATAGGTGCCCCTGTTTTCCTCCTTTCTTTCTTCTTCAGTTTTAAGAAATGTAGAAGAAAGGAAATAACAGCCACAGACCCAAATGTGAATAAATGCTTTTATCACCTCTAGCAAGTTAGAGGTGATTAAAGCATTTATTCGCATTTGGATCTGTGGTTGTTATTTCCTTTTATCCTTCTTTTGTTTGATATTAGTAAAAAGAGAAAGCCTGGACAAAAGAGCATGATGTACTTAAAATTGTAATGTTTTTTTCTCACACTTGTAGAGGAAAATGACTAGATTAAGGCCCTGGACTATATCTAATAACAAGTTTTAAGGGAAAACAAGTAAATAAAAGAACACTGAGTATAATGAAAAGTTTTCCTCTAGCAAATAAAAGTTTACAGTGCAACATGAGAAGCTTGTAGCTGAAGACAACTGTGTATCTGGTTTTCATGTTTCTCTATGAAGACAAGCTGGTTAAGAGCAATAAAAGTAGAATACTTTTTCCTTTCAGTGGCTTGAAGATGATGTTTTCTGAATGCATCCAAGTTGTTTTCTGTATCTGGGAGAGGAAAAAAAATAACACAAAAAGAGAAAGCACTGAGTGCAAGTAAAAGCACAGGCTGTATCTGCGTCTTAGCATGGATAACCTTCATTGTAGGTCAGTTGAAGCCAGTGAGTGTAGCTGTCAATCTGGAACAGTTTATGTCCTTCTATTCATATGCTGCAGTATTCATAACATGGGGAGAGTCCACCTCTGGTTGACATATATGTCTGGCTGGTATACCAAAATCTAAATTGCTGCTGCATGGTACATGCGATGGTGCCCATCACTCAGCATACGTTGGCCATAAAGAGACGTCGGGTGTAAAATGGACGTCAGCACGTAGCTACCTCAGAACCTTTCTGCTGCCTGTCCAACTGCCAGCTCCAGTCATCGTTCACCGGAGAACTCGTCTTTGTGCTTCAGATAAGTACCCTGTAAGGTTTTTTTTCTTTCCTTTTGGCTACTGTGTTGTTTTTTCTTGTGAGCACGTCTGCTAGGAAGGGCAAGTGTCAGTGTGGAAGGTGGATTCCACATAAAGACTCCCACAAGCTTTGCTTATTTTGCTTAGGCCCAGACCATGATCACACGTAATGCGATATCTGCAAGGCCTTTGTTCCTAAAACCCTCCTTAGCTGCCTAGTGTCCTTTAGGTTATATTTAGAGAATCAGTGTCTTAAGCGCTTAGCTTGAGACATGGATCCAACATCAGACCATTCAGAAGAGCCGGAACTCAAGAAGGCAAGATGCCTCGGCCTGATCACACAGCTGCTCCTTCTACTCTGGGCATCCCTCCGGCAGCTGATAAAGGCCCAGAGGTGGCTTCGGAATCTGCAGAGCCACCTTTGATGGATATCATGGTGGAAGTATTCTGGGCATCTGTAGGCATGTCCCAGAGGGATTCGCAGCCATCTGATTCGGGTGCCAGGGAGGAACCACAGCTGGTTATCTCTGAAGACCCACGCGGTGTGACGCAGATCGTGGTTCATAAGGATGTTACAGAAGTCGTGGAATGCCATCCGACATCCGGCCCTTCTTCCTTTCATTACCTGGCTCCTGAGGCTCCAAAGAAGAAGAAACTAAAAACTAAACATGTTTCCCCATCTCCTCAGGACCAGGCTTCTGATCAAACTCCTGTCTGTCAGGCCTTTACCCAAGGCCTCTTTAGTGCCATCATGGCTGTGTGCCAGACATCAGCCCCCTCTTTTCTGGCACAGGCCCTTTCTCCCTCTACCGCTTTGAAGAGAACTGCAGAGGATATCTGTTCTGAGGAGGAAGATTCATCAAGGATGAATCTCTTGCTTATTCTATTCAAATTGCTTCTTCTCTGGGTTATGCCTCCCCAGAGGAGGAATCTAATGGTATGGATTCCCCTGGGGAGGATATTTCTTTTGAAGAGACCATTTTGAAGATGAAGGATTTCTTTAAGTGGGATAGCTGCCAGGTTTCTGAGATTCAAAATGGGTACTATGACCTCCTACAGATGGAATCCCCTAATCCTTCAGCCATCCCTCCAGTCCTGCCGGCCTTCTTGGATACCTTCACTGCAGATTCCAAGTGCTCAGATTCCCAAACTCCTGCCCCCAAGTGCCCTGACAGATATTACAAAGTGCATAAGGATGCCAAGTTCCTTTTTATGGCACCTTTAGCTGACCCAGCTAATATATCTGTGGCAGCAGCTAAAGCTTCCAAACTTTTACCCTCCACCTCCCTGCTGCCCTCTGATAAAAAAGCAAGGTTATGTAGAGGCTGGGGAAAAAGTGTATACTTCTGCAACCTTGGCCTTTGGAGTAATGAATTATCAGACTCACATGGCCAATTATTCCCAGGCTCTTACGGCGGATGCAGTGAAACTCCTGTCAAAGCTTCCAGATTCTCCCAACAAGGCCAAGCTTTCCAGCATCCTTAATTCCTACTCCCAGGTTACTAGGCACTCTATCAAATGTTGTTATGATGCAGTGGAGGCCTCGGCTAGGACTGCAGCTACAGGGTCTGTTCTGAGAAGGTATTCATGGCCTAGACTACAACCCTTACCAGAGGATATCAAAGCTAAGCACATGGATGCCCCTCTGGACAACAAGGCCTTATTTGACACTGCAGCCGCAGAGCTTTTTAAAAGTCTTCAGGAAAAGAAGAAGAAACTCCAGGATTTAAAACGCATATTTGTCTCTCCTGTTTCCTGCTTCCAGAGAAACTACCAAGCCAGAGCCACCTCTGTTAGGAAGACAACTAAAACTCTCCCACCAAAAGGTAAAAAGAATGCTAGGAGACAAGTTCCTTCTAAATCTGCCTCCTCCACACCTTCTCAGAAACAGCCTTTTCAGGCCAAACCTGGTAGCTTATGACTACCAGGCCCCAGACCCATCTACCCCCCCCCCCTTCTCTTTGCCTCTCTCTTTCCTTCCCAGCTTGGAAACCAATAACCCAGGTCTCTTGTGTTCTTTCCATCATCAACCAAGGTTACTTTATGATATGAGAATCCCATTCTACCTTCAATGGAATCCCACACCTCCACAGGACCAAATGGCATTCTTTCCACTAGTTGTCTCCTCTCTTCTTTCTCAAGGCACTATCCAGGAGGTGCCAACGATCAACAGGGAAAGGATTTTACTCCAGGATGTTTCTGGTCCCAAGAAAGGATGGCCCTTGGTGGCCCATCTTCAACCTGTCCCATTTAAACACCTTTCTGAAACTTCCCACTTTTTGCATGCTGACCCTTCCTACTCTTCTCCCTCTGATTCTTACCCAAACCGTCATGGTGTCACTGGTTATAAAAGATGCCTTCCTTTACATCCCCATTCACCAATGGTTCAGGAGATTCCTTTGCTTTTCTGTGACTTCCTCTCATTTTCAGTTCTGTGCTTTGCCCTTAGGTCTGTTTACGGCACCAAGGGTATTCACAAAATGTTTAGCCTCTGTTATAGCCCAATGCAGACTGCAGGGCATACAGATATTTCCATATGTGGATGATCTGCTCCTCCTGGCACCATCGCCAGAAATACTCCTGAACAACCTTTCCTATACAATATATCTTCTATGAGGGCCTGAGTTGATCATCAACCTCCAAAAGTCTTCACTGATCCCCTCCCAGGATCATGTCTTCCTGGGGAGCAGGATCCCAACAAGCACAGTGATAGCTTGCTTATCCCCAGAAAAGATCCTGTTTCTCACCTCATATTTTCAGGACCTAATACCACTTCAGTCCCTGACTGCCAGGAAATTCCTGTGCCTCCTGTGGTTCATGGCCTCAACTATTCCAGTGCTTCCCTTTGCCAGGCTACACATGAGGAAATTTCAATGGTTGCTGAGAACAGTTTGGAAGCAACACTCTCACCCGCTTAAATTTGTTGTTCCCCTCCTATCCTGTTTGACAAAGGAGTTAGAGTGGTGGATTTTCTAGGTCACTAGAAATCCAGGCCTGTCCCTTCAACCACTTCCATCCACTCACCCAGGATCTGTACACGGATGCGTCAGACACAGGATGGAGTGCAACTCTAGGAAACTGAAAGGTCAGGCATGTGTGGTCCCCTCCTCACTCAAAAGAACATGTCAACATAAAGGAAATGAGAGGTTTGATTTTTGCCCTCAAAATCTTCAAGTCCAGGATTTCACCAAGGGGGGTCCTAAGGTGGTTCACAGACAAATAACGTAGTCCTTTGGTACATCAACAAGCAGGGAGGGACAAAGTCCTATATCCTCTGCAGACTGGCATTATATACCTGGGAGATTACCCAGAAGAGTCAGGTTTCACTACAGGCTGTTTACATTCCCTCAGCTCAGAATGTGATGGCAGATTCTCTAAGCAGGTCCATGACTCAATCCCATTAGTAGATGTTGAACAGGGATGTGTTCCTGGACCTTGTCTATTGATGGGGTATCCCTCAGATAGATCTTTTTGTCTCCCCCATGAACAGACAGTTTCCCAAGTATTGGTCCACGATTCCACATCCTGAGGCATGGAAAGTGGATGCTCCATCCTCTCCATGGAAGGGGATGTTTCTGTGCGGATTCCCCCTTCCCACTCATTCAGAAGATTCTGCTGAAAATTCAGTGAGAACAACTGAAAATCTTGCTGGTGACCCCCTTTTGGCCAAGACAGCATAGGTTCCATTTTCTTCTACATTTAGCCATGGACAATCACCACAAGTTACTCCTCAAGATGGACCTACTCACACAGGACAAGGGAAAACTAGTACATCCACAGATGTCGACTCTAAACTTGACTCTGTGGGTGATAGGGCTTTGATTCCCTTTTGACACCTTTAAATTGAGGACGTGCTACAAGTTCTGCAGGAGGCCAGAAAACCCATTACTAGGAAATCCTGTCTCCAAAGGGAAGAGGTTTTCCTTCTGGTATCTTAGAAAAAAATTGCAACCACTGTCTGTCGGGTGCCACTGGTTTTGTCCTAGCTGTGTGAATTAATGAAGAGTGGCTTGTCATATTCCTCTGTCAAGGCACATCTGTCTGCCATTTCAGCATGCTTGCCTATGAATCCTGTCTTGGTTTCCAGGTTGGAAGTTAAGCTATTCTTTAAAGGTGTCCTTCACATTAGACCACCAAGGAAACCATTGCCTCCTCCTTGGGATCTCAAGTTTGTCCTGGAAAAACTTAGCCTAGCCCCTTTGAACCACCAATTTCATCCTCCATGCAACACTACACATGGAAAATGGTTCTCCTAGTGGCTATTACTTCTGATAGAAGGGGTTTTGAGCTGCAAGCCCTCCTGGCCTCTTCTGTGTTCACTTCATAGGGACAGGGTTTCTCTTTGGAGTAACCTGTCCTTCATGTCCAAGGTGGTAAATGAGTTATCCCTGAATCAGGCTATCAATCTCCCTACATTCTTCCCTTTTCCATAATCCTCCAGTGAGAGGATTCTCCACACCTTGGACGTTCACAGACAACTCAGATACTGTTTGTGCAAAACCAAGCCCATCCATAAGTCTGACAGATTGTTTGTCTCCTGTCACTCAAGGACCTAGGCCAACCTGTTTCCAAGCAAACTATCTCTTCTTGGATCTGTAAAGCCATTTCTTTCTGCTGCTCCGCCAATGGAAAGGATCTGTCTTCCCCTGTAAGGGTACACTCTACTAGGGCTGTGTCCTTCTGGGGCCTTCTTTAAAGGTTTGGATACAGCTTCTATCCTGGAGGCAGCTACCTGGTCCTCTGTTCATACCTTCACCAAGCACTACAAATTGGATGTTATTTCCAAGTCCAGAGTGGGGTTTGCCAGAGCCATTCTCCTGGGCTTTGTGGAAAATGTTTCTGCTCTTCCTCCCAGTCCCTCTTCTGCATGAGCTTTGGCATTCTCCCTCATGTTATGAATACTGCAGCATATGAACAGACGAAGATAGAATAGTTGTGCAAAATCTTGCCATAACCATAGAGTCCTTCTCTTCTATATGCTGCAGTATTGCTTCCCTCTGATGCTTGCCTGATCCCTGGTTACCTGTTGCTCACTTTTATCAGGCTGGTGCTTTGCGGCATTCATTTCTGAGGTAGGTACATGCTGATGTCCGGTTTATACCCAGCGTCTCTTTATGGCCAACATACTCTGAGTGATGTGTGTTATCACACATACCTTGCAGTAGCATTTAGACTTTGGAATACTGGCCAGATGTACAAGTCTGCCAGAGACAGACTCCCCCATGTTATGAATACTGCAGCATATAGAAGAGAAGGACATCCATGGTTATAGTAAGATTTTACATAATTATTCTTTCCTATTGCAGGGTTAAACCTCATTATTTGAAAATGTACATGGTGTTGTGTGTTTGTATTAAGTTAATAGGCTTTGGGTGAGTGTGTGTGTTTTTGAGGGTTTTCATTCAAACAAACTGTCTTTCTTGTAAGATGTTACTTAGGTTTAAATGGATATGACAAGAAACAACTGTATGAAAGATCAACCTGACAGACATTAGTGCATGCATGTAACACAAAAGCCGAAACTAGATATTTTAAAAAAAGATGTTATACATAACAAATGGGAATAATAACGTCTTATCATAATCACAACACTTTCCAAAATGAGAGAGTACTAAACTATATTAAAAATGCAGAGTGCAAATAGCTGTGCTACAGGAAACACATTTGGAAAGAACTGAGCATGTGAATTTGATAAATATCTGGGACAAAGGTAAAGGGGAGTACTTATATAAATTGTTAGAGGAGCTCCAATATTGGTAGAAGATGTAAAAAAGATAAACTGGTAGATTTATAGCAATCGGGCTACTAGAAAGGGAAGAGAGATTACACTGACATGTATTTATATTCCACCTAAAACTGTTACAGTGGAGCTTAAGAAAATTGTGGGAGAAATAATCAGCTTTCAGCAAGCAATATTAGTTTTAGATGGGGACTGGGATTTGATTTGTAACAGTAAGGTTGCATCAGGGGTGGCTAGTAAGGAAAATATAAGAGAGAGTAGCTTTTTGAAGAAATTTATGAAAATATTTGGTGTGGAAGATGTGAACTCAGTAGTAGGAGACTGGAGATAATTTAAATATTATTCCCCAAGCTACAAAAACTGGGCTTTGCTAGACAGAAATTCTATTCAACAGGCACGTGTGCATTTAATTGAAAGTTTTGACACGCATCCAGTAACTATTTCAGATCATGTGCCAATAATAACATATAAAAATGCAGTGTAATGAAATAAACATGTGACACTGGTGCCCCACCTATATGTTAAACATAAAAGAATTTAAGGAATGGGTGGTAGAAATTAATTGGCAGTTGTTAGAGAAGATAGAAGTTTCTTCAGAAGATATATAGAGGGAGTGGGATGCAATGAACGTGGAGTTTAAAAATAGGATGGAACTAAAAGAAAGAGATATGGCTAAAATGTAACACGAATTATTTAGAGGAACTGACAAAAATTAAAGTATTGCAGAATAGGGAGAATATAGCAGAACAAGAAATGCAACTACAGATTGCTGAAGAGAAAATAAGGGACTACGTGGATATTATCCATGAGTCTAAAAAATTGCTGTTAAGCAACTGTTTTTGCTGATAACAAAAGAGCACAAAAGCTTTTAGCACAGTGGCTCAGGCAACAGAATGTAGAAATGGTCGTTGCCAAGCTTGGGGAGCATATAACAATAAAAAATAACCAGAGATCCTGTAGGGTACTAGAAATATCCTAAACATTTTATGAAAATCTGTATAAACCAGAGAAATGTGGAAATCGAGAAGTAGTACAAATAGGAATTTTAATGGAAGAATTAAATATGCCAAGGTTAGAGGTAGATGATGCTCAATTACTAACACAATAGGAAAAGATGAGATAATAATGGTGATGTATAACCAATCTACAGGAAAGTCTCCAGGAATAGGTGGTGTTCCTTTGGAAGTTTGGAAGCTAGGAGGGAAGAAAGTGATAAAAGATCTGGAAGATTTTGTTTAACAGTATTTTAAAATGAGGGGAAGCACCAGCATCCTCGAAGAAAGCTGCTGTGCCTATAATACTTGAAGATGGTAAAGACCCATCAGATCCAGCTTCATATAGGCCCATTTCAATTCTTAACCATGATTATAAAGTGTTTGTCTATAATAGCTAAAAGAAGTACAAAGGTGTTGCCAAAATTGATAGATATTGGTCAATGTGGTTTTGTGGAGGGGAATAATTAACAATATTAATAGAACAATTATGATTCAGAAGGAAGCGGAATGTAGAAAATATCACTGCTGTTGGTGGATCTTGATATAGAGTAAGCTGAGATTTTATGAGTAGGGCAATGGAAGCATTTGCATTCCCTGATACAATAATAATGTTTATTAGGAGGATATATGAGGGATAGGAGTCAAAATTAAAGTGGGAGGTTCCTTAATGACTAGTTGTGTCTGAGAAGAGGTGACCTCTTCCCCTTTGTTGTTTGCTGTATATTTAGAGCCATTGGAAAAGAAAAATAAGGGACTCAGAAATTCAAGGATGTAATAGGTTTGGTAGTTAAGAAAAGATAGCTTTATTTGCAGTCAGTATTATTTTGTACCTGATAAAACCAGAAAAGGACATCACAGTGTTGTGGAACATCTAGAGACAGTTTCAAGTCTTTTCAGGCTATGAAATTAATGAAGATAAAACAAAGGCTATAGGTATAAACTATCTATCCAGAGGTGAATTGGTTCAGCACTACCCATATTGATGGGGACACGATAAAAAGAAGTATTTAGCAGTATGGCTTAAAATGGATTCTGTTATGGCAGCTAAGGATATGTGGGAATAGACTGAACAAAAGATAATACAAGAAACTGAGAAACTGGAAGGTCGTCTTTGTAGATATGGATAACAAGGTACAAGCAGTGAAAATTTTAGTCCATTTAGTTTTATTTACTGATCAGGCATATTTTTATCAACCAGAGGAGAATTTGTGGACAGTAATTAATAGAGAGTTGAAGGATTTTATCTTGAAGGAGAAAAGGGCATGGGTCAAATGAGATAAGTTGGTCTTCCAATAGAACATGGTGGTTTTGGATTACCTAATTTGAAGGGATATTTTAGAGCTATACATAAAGCAGCAGAAAGTATTCTAAGAAGTAAGTCAACACAAGAATGGAGAAAGGAGATTTTGCTGATAGGAATGCCTGCAATTAGGGGTACAGTGAATAGTCAAGTGGGAACAAGAATTTGTTGGAGAAAATTGTCAAATGAACCATGGCACTGGAAGCAAATAACTAGAGGGGAAAAGGTAATAGAATGGGAAGAAGCTAAGACACTTGGCTGGCTAGAGACTACCTTCCCTGTCTGGGATTGATATCTGAGTATAGGCAAAGAGAAAAGGATAGGGGAATCCTAAGTGAAAGACCTGCTCTGGTAGAGTTTTAGTTGAATCTAGAATATAAGATGCTGTTAAGAAAGGGTTGATTAGAAGGACATATAAAATACTGCACAATGACTATAGGAATCAATCAGAGGATGTTGGAAGAGATTGAGAAGAGGGATTAGATATGCAGTTCACAAGGTAACAATGGGAGGACATATGTCTGGCTCCTAAATGTGCAACAAAGTCTAGAAAATTTAGGGGTTTTGCGAGGAAGTGTTTGCATAGGTATGTTTATATCCCAAGCAGATTCCAAAGAATTTTTTTGTCAGGTAGATGACAAATGTTGGAATTGTGATGGGGAGGAGAGAGGTCATTCTGAACATATATATTGGGAGTTTAATGAGTTGGCAGACTTCAAAAATTCCTGCAGAGTACTCATTCAGTTATTTTAAGTATTTATCTGTGATCTGTGGATTCCTGACTAGCACTGTGTAGTAGAAAGTATTGTCTTGTGGTTTTAATTATTCATTATTAAATATTTTAAAACCTTTCAACTGTGACTCTTTTGTGTAAAGATAATTTAAACTCTGGAGTACATTGCATATTTATAGAGTTTACTGTACAAGTCACTTTAAGTAAGCCTTGACTGTTTAGTCACAACATCCAATTGGATAATAATATTGCACAGTAATAATTGGACACCCTTTTAAGGGCCTTTGAGTACCTGATAAATATTAGTTGGTGGTGGCAAGTGGAATTACCATATAGCCTGGGAGAAAGGGGCACAGCTGGAGAAACTGTGCCAGCCTTCCCCAGGAGTGTCTGTGTGGTTGTATAAACTCTTAAGTGCATGTGTGTGTGTCAGCTACTTGGGCAGGGACATGAAGAACTGCTTAGACAGAGAGGGTGCTAGAGGTTTTAGCTTGCCCACTAAGCTGAGATCTGGACCCTATAGCTGTGCCAGTGGGGCGTCTTATTGGGGACCTGGAGGGGAGCAACCAGCCCTGGACTGACTGTGATATCTGTGTGCTGTTAAGGGAAATTGCACTTTACTGTGTGTATTTGTTATCCATTTTCTCATATAGGAGACACCCTCTGTGGTGTTAGTGGTGAGGATTGAGGCTCCTTGATTGCTGGGCCAGGGCACACATGTCACAGGAGGGATGATAAAGGCAGAAGAGACTCATCTGTCATATTACCTAAGGTAGTGAATCCAAGGAACAAAATGACTGGTGCACAGGGAGCAGAAAAGGTAGTATGGCTCCCTTTTTATGCAAGAAATTACTTTGCATAGGGTATGTTTACAGATCACTTTAACAAAGAAAGGAAAAAAAATGAGACACAGAAAGAGTATTGTAAATGGCAGAAAAAATGTGTGATGTTCCTAATGGAGAATTTGAATATACCAAATATTAGCTGAAACACTTGGGATGTTGCTACACACAGGATTAAAGTTAGATTCCTTGCTGTACTGTCAGCATACATCACAATTTTTATATAAAGCCACCTGAATGGGATCATTTTACAGGATTCATAGTAATTTAACAAACCATGTCAAATCACATAGCCAGTAAATGGAAACAAGTTAAAAATAATGTTAGCTTTCAAAAAAAAAAAAAAGGAATGTTTTATTTTTGCAGGAGAAACAAACCCTTGTGTACCTCAATACCACCACATCTGCAAACATACTTTGAGATTGCACAGTCTTGGTGGTAAGGAGAAGCTTCTTTACCCCAACAGTTTTGCAGTCTCCTGCAGTGCACTGCCTGTTGACAGAATTAGGATTCAGCTAATCCTGATTAACAGATCCCATTCCAGTCAACTTCTTAGCAAATGAAACGTGTATCTTTACGTTACTTCAGCACTCTCAAGCAGTGACAAGGAGGATCTTGAATATAGGACTTAGTAGCCCTCTAGGATGGTACAGTAGCCTTCTAGGATGATACAGCCAGTAAACTGTATGATTTAAAGTAAGTGCATCCATTGAGTTCAGCATTGCTAAAGCTAGAGTGATGGATGTCATGTAGGCTGGCAAAAATGGAAGCCATAGAAAAACATTACAAATTAGCTGAAAATGAGAGATGACAGCACTGTGTGAAAAAATGAAAACTGTTAACACACAGACAAAATATCAAAGTAAAAATAAGGTAAAATTCTGTGTTTTTTCAAAGCAAATGATAGGAAAGAATAACGGGGAAAAAGGGGCAGCATTTATGAAGTTAAAAACTACAAGGGAGCAGGATAGAGGTAGTTCAGTACCAGGTAATGTAATAGGAATGCCTTCGGGGTAACAAAAACTGAAAGTGAATAAAGAAACACAAACTCTCAGGACAGGAAATTAAACCTTTTGTAGGTATATTAAGGAGTAAGAAAATCTAAGGAAGACAGAACAAAAGGGAAGTTATGGATTTAGGGAATGGTAAGGCAGAGGTAATGAGAATACTTACCTGTTTACTGTATTTAAAAAATGGACAGTAACTAAATCAGTTAAAAATTCTCTTGATCAAGGTTTTCCAGCAATCCATTTCCGCATGGTTGAGTATTAAATAAGCTCTTACAACTGAAGGTGAATAAAACAGAGGGGAATGATAGAATTCATCATAGATTTTGGAAGGAACTGAATTTAGAACTAGTTATTCCTATTTTAACACCCTTTATGTCACTGTGGTGGTGTGACAGAATTCACTTCAGATTTTGAAAAGAACTGAGTTTAGAACTAGTCATTACTGTTTTAACACCCTTTATGTCACTGTGCTGGTTTCTATGATTTGTTAGAGGGATAAAGCCTTAACTATGGCTGAGGTGTCTGTGGTTCATTAGTAGCTTAGGAACATGAGGCACTTAGAGGGTATGCTCATCCGGGGGGTGGGGGGGAGCATGCACTTGATCGAATCTTGCAGTCGATTCTTGCTGGAAGCTGGGGATGTGCACAGGGGTGTGGTCCTAACAGAGAATAGGTGGGGGGGATTGGATAAGTGCTATGGATGTGACACAGTGCACCAACATGTCTACATTGCCTGTCTATCCCTAGACATTTAACAAATGCTGTCAGTCTTCTCACCGACCCCAGATATGGGTTGGGTAGAGCCCCAGAGAGACTAAGGCAGGTCAGGTGGATCCAGTGAATGAGGAAAGGAGCTGGTGACAGACAGTAGTTAGGTTCAGGAAGTCAAAAAGATGCATAAAAAAAAATCATGGGAAGGTGGAATTGTAACCGAGGATGGGAAGATGGTATTTCACATCACAAAATAGAAGAAAGGAGATGGAAGAAAACTCTATTTCAGATGAGTTGGTTTGAATTTATTAGTTAGAAAACTTAAAATCTACCCGAGTACAAGATCTAAGCTTGCATGGATTCAGAGCAGGAAGGCCATATCAGACAATTTTAATAGCTTCAGTTTCAGCCACATTAGGCGATACTAACAATTCAGACATTAAAATACACATAATAGGCATTTCTAGTGAGTTTGTCACGTATTAAATTGTTTTTTTTTTTTTTTTTGCCTTCCAAGGATCTGTATAAAGGCTATTGGAATAAACATTTTTATGTAAAACACTTAATACAGTTGCCACTTACCATTAGAGTTTTTTAATTTTTGTATACAAAGCACTTAATACAGTTGACACTTAGGCAGTAGAAAGTTTTCATTTTAAAAAATTCCATTTGAATTCTTTATTTAACCCTTTAGGGTACAGTGTACCATATGTTTGTATGTAATGTCTTTTTTTCTTGTACAGATATTTCTAGATCTCCCTTGATTGAATATTCATTTTAATCTGATAGTTTAAAACCTTCAAACTGTCACCCATGTTATTTATTCAGATGCAAAATTGCTGTACTTGTTTTCTTTTTGTTTCATATTTCTAAGGTGTTTTGAACACTGTGCCTTACTACTTTTGTTGTTTTTCCAACATTACATTTTGTTATAGTTACATTAGGTTGCATCAATTGCACCCTCCTTTTGGCAGATAAAGGACTTTCTAACCTTATACCAATGTTAGTTTGTGTCTATGTATATATTAAGATATTTCTGCATCTGGACGTAATCACTAATGTTATAATTTCCACAAGTCTGACTTCCTTTTCTGTCTACTTCCTTCGGATGAATATTTCTCTGAAAATTTACATTTTATTAAGTCACCCATACCTTGTATTTCTGTTATATGAAATGCAAATGGCTGTTGCAGAATGTTGTCTAATACTGAATTTGTTAAAGTATTCCAGTTACAAATTACTGTCAGCACAGTCTTATGGACCATGGCATGATCTGACAAAATATCCAGGTTGGTTTCCATATTTACCTCTGCTTTCATTCAGTGTTTCTTCTGTTTATCTGATATACATTTCTGTTGCAACACCTCTTGTCTACAGTAATGTTAGCCTTTTGAAAAGCAATCTCTAATGCTGAATCATATGTCCTCGTCTTTTTTCTGTTCTGTGTATTACTTATATACTTCCTAACATAAAATCACTAGTTCTAATAGAATTTCTTTTTGCTGTAAGAAATTCTTACAATAGAAATTACTTAATTAGCTGAGCTGAATAGTAATTGTCACTGTATGAAAACTGTCCACTACTGTATTTTTTTCCTATAAAATTTCGAAAGTATTTGTATAACGTTTTCTTTAGATAAAGAGCTGTCTAGAAATGTAATCTCTGTTCATTGTCACATATTTAAAATGTAAGCAAAACCTGTCTGGAAGCAGTTGAGCTGGGAACTCAACAAGGAGGGTATTTGGCACCGTGACTGAATATTGCTGCAGTACATCCCTTTAAAAATGGCTATATCACATGGGCATTTAATTGATATCTTAAAATGTCATAGTTAAGAAAAGTTATGTGCTTCAGAATTAGTCATTTTTCATATTAATCCTCGTTGTAGAGGTCTGAGAAATGCTTTGCTAAGTCTAAGCAGGATGCATTTGTAAATACTCCCTTGTCTGTTGCACAGTAATCAGTCCATTCTGTTTGATTTTCCAATAACATTAATATAATAAGGTTGTAAAAAAAAAAACACACACACATACACATTACATCCTTCACACATATCACTGACCATACACTTAGACCTTCTTATGGTAAGGCACTTAAGAGAAACCTCTCCAAACCTCAAAGGCCTCCTTAGTCATTAAACTGCAATACCTACCCTCAGCAATCAATAAGTACACACTAAGATACTTAATACTACAAATAAGCCCACTCCCATTGATCCCCCAAGAACAAAGCCCATAAAGCAAGCAAACACTTTACCTAGTACTCTTGTCATAGGGGATTCTATTGTATGACACACAGATGCTTCTCTCACCAGGATGGACAAGGAGAAGATAACAGTTAGTTGCCTATCTGGAGCTAGGATCTGCAGTGTCATACACATACTCAAGCACTCACCACAAGTACTAATATGATTCTGTCATAGTTCATGTGGGTGTAAATGACCTGAGGCATACCTCACTGGACTATATAAAAAGAGACATTATGGATCTTTCTGAATTTGTGTCACAGACAGGTACCTGCCTTGCATTGAGCAGCATTCTACCTTAACCAAGGATGATGCCACAGTATGAACAAAAAACAATTTATTTTAATAACTAGCTTAGTTTCTGGTGTCACTCCATTAGAATCCAATATCTGTCCGCATGGGAGGACATGGTTAACAGACCACTTTGCTTTGGCAAGGATGGTCTTCACCTGTTCCCACTGGGATTTTGGATATTAACTAAAATGTTATCTATCCCCTTACAGCCTTTTTTAGGCAATGTCAAAGTGACAAAACTAGCAACTTTGCAAAAAAAAAAAAGTTAAAGCAACCCTAAGGTGTTACTTCTCATTGCTGGGAGAGAGAAACAAGAAACTCCACACCCTACAAGCTCTCCTCACTCTGGAGAATGTAGCCATCTGTGCTGTTGTCAAGACTTTGTTTAAAGCCACAGAAAGTACTCTGGCAGTGGTAGCCTACAGTGCCTCCCACACATTTTCACCAACAGCAGCACAGACAGGGGCTAAAGGTCAAGGTCTGTCAATCTACATTAGCAGCAAATACAACTCTAGGTTGGTTAAACAGGATGATGCCTTGGAGTTCATCCAGGTCCAAGTCTGCATGGACAAGGTTCCTTACTGGCCAGCTACAGATCACTCTCTATGATCCACGAAGCTCACATCTCTTAATTAAACCTACTTGAGGCACTCACTCTCCAACCAAATACCCGGTTCATGGGAGATTTTAACTACCCCTCTCTAGACTGAGAAACATACACTGTCTTTAACTCAGAGGCACAGCATTTCCTGGACCAGATAGTGCACTCTCCAACCAGAGGATCAAACATGTTGGACCCAATACTCACCAATATGAGTGAGTGTTGCACCCCACACTGCATCACATATTCATTGGTGAAGTCGGACCACAAAACTGTTTTTCTTGAAATAAAATTCAACCCAGAAAACCCAATTAAACCCGTAACAGTTAGGAACTATATTAAAGCAAACTACATCCTGTTAAGCGACAATTTGTCAAATTCCTGGCTCTACTAAACCCAGATAACACAGTTACCTGTGCAGAAATTTTTATAAAAACCTTGTACAAAGATGTAAATGGCTGCATTGAGGCTGCTGTATTTACCAGAAATAACCCCAGATCTAACAACAAAAATAAACCACACTGGTGGAATTCTTACCTTAACAGGCCATATAATAAAAGAAAAAAAAAATCATGGCCAAAATCAGAAGAAGCAGCTTTCATAGAGACCAAAGCTGTTTGATTCCACTAAACAAGTAACTGAGAGGTCAGATAAAGTCCAACAAGGCCAATTATGAGGTCAGGATAGCCTCCCAGGATAAGAACAATCACAAGGCCTTCTTCAGCTATGTCAGGAACCTTAAAGGCAATACTCAACAGGATGCAGAACGGGTGATAAATGGCACAACTTTCATTGACCAGGGTGACATAACGAATCTACTGGCTGATAAATTTAGCTCTAACTTCACCCCCACTACCCCTTGTGAAATCCTTTCTATCATATCTCCCAACTGTCAACAAAAAGCAGGTCCTGGAGGTGTTAGCCTGGTAACTACAGACCCACCAGTTTGACAAGTCTAATATGCAGAGCCTTGGAATAAATTATCATGGAAATGATCAACAAAGACACTGACACCCTGCAGACACTGGACCCATCCCAGTTTGGCTTTGTTAAGGGAATGTCTTGCCTACTTAACCTGGGAGACCTCTTCAAGAGGATCACCGTGGCTATTGATGAGGGGTAGAATGTTGCATACCACCTACCCTGACCCTGCCAAGGGGTTCAATCCATTACCCCACTCAGGTATTGTTGACAAACTTTCAGAACTAGACATAAATCCCTACATAATTTGCTGGATTGTCAGATGGCTCACAGACATGACCCAGAGACAACCCATCAGCAGAGTATCCCAGGGATCTGTTTTGGACCTGTTGTTGTTTGGCATCTACTTTTCAGAAGTCAAGGTTAATGTCAAAGGCCTCTGACTCACCAAGTTTACAGATGACTGAAATTTGGGAGATTTCATAGATTCCCCCACAACACCAACATTGTACAAGAGGGTCCATCACAAATGACTGGTGCGAAAGCCACTGATTAAAGTTCAGTGCAAATAAATGCATTATAGTGTTCTTTGGGAAAGCATCCATCCAAGCTAATTACTTCTTCGATAAAACACCCCTAAGAGCTGTCCAGATAGTTAGGGATCTAGGAATATATGTAGACAGTAATCTGGCATTCGACCAACATGTAAGCAAAATAGTAAGAAAATCATTCTGTGTCACCCAACTCAGTCCCATCTGCACATCCCCAGTGCTCCTCCCTTGTCCTTGTTTTCCACTAATTATGGCTCCAAACCATTCAGATAGGTTACTTCTTTTTTTGTAGCACTTTATCTTCCCATTGATGTACTGCAATCCAACTGGCCAAGACTCCACTGTAATAAGTCTGGAGGAAGTATTTGAATAAAGATGAGGATCTGAGGGTTTAGCAGCCCCCAGAAGGCTTAAAGTTCTGTATGCTTTAAGGTGTATCATAGAGCTCTTTTTTACAACCTTTTGACCTAATGACATCCTGAACAGCATGAGTCAAGAAAAGAAATTAAAATTTATTTTCTCTTTCAAGAGAAAAAAATATAACCTGCGTCTAAAACGTAAGTGTTAAAGCTAACAGAATAGTAATCCCCCAACAACCTGAGAAAAATGCTTGCAAGGATATATAAATCATGTCTGGCGGTACTGCATGTCTTCTTATCCCTCCCAAAAAGATAGTTGCCTAATTTGTACCCCTTTGGTGTTAATTTGGGGCAAAATTAAAAGCACAGATGGCCAGATGCACTTATTGCACAACTGAGGTTGTGGGGGAAGAATCCAAAGCACATGATAAAAGCCACACAGAGACCTGAGAGTACACACCAGTAGAATATGCAGCCTTCATGCAGAAGGAACTCAACCTGAGAACCAAGAGCTGTTTGATGACAACACTACTCAGTGCAACACTCTACCAATTAGTAGTTGCCATCACGTACTTTCTGCCCAGACTGGCACTTACTGAGTATAATCCTGATGTTCTATTGTGATGTAATGTGGAAAAAAAGTACGGCCATCTTGCTATCAGTCCCCACATAAACACTGTCATTGTTCACATATTCATCAGTTACACTAACATTATTTATTTTGCACATCTGAGATATCTGATTGCGTTAAAAATAGATGCAGTAAAGTATTCCAACTGACTTCAGTTTGTGACAACAGATGCCTTAGACTTTGTTTGGAGAGCTGTTTCCATGGGGTGAAAGTTCAGGTTCTGTGGGACTGTCAAGACATACCAAAACACAAATACCGGCAGTAATGAAAAGTCACAAGTCTTTACATCATCTTTGGTCTCTTGGACCTCTTCAAGTCATTATTTTCAGTTCCACAGTGATGTGATAATGTGATATATAAACAAACTAGGAGGTACAAAATATTATTCTATGTGCAGACTAACCATGGCAGCTTGGAATTTAGCAACTTAGCAAAACCTCTACCAGACATCTTACATTCCATCAGAACAAAACATTATTGCAGACAGGCTGTGTATGCAGTACTAAGACAGACCCTACAGTTGAAAGCTGAATGCAGGCATCTTCCAGGAATTTGTCCAGGTGTGGGGAGCTCCTCAAATAGATCTGTTCACCTCCAGTGAAAATAGACATTCTGTTCCAGGATTTCTTCCAAACAGGCCGGAAATGTAAATGCCTCTTCGTTGCCTTTGGCAAGAATGTTCTTATATGACATTCCATCCTTTCCACTAATAGCCAGGATCATTCTAAAGTTTCAGAAAGACTCCACAAAGAATTATGATGAATCCCGTTTGGCCCAAGCAACAGCAGTTCTTCTCTGGAAAATGGCCCAATGGCAATTGCCATGTACCACAGACTGCATTTATTCACACAAGACAGGGGTTGTTTGATGCACTCCAAACTGAAACCTTTTCACTTGACTGCCTGGAAGATAGAATGTAAATACCTTTTAGGTATCTATTTTCTGAGGATGTGCAGCAGGTGTTAAAGGAGGCAAAGAAACATGCTACTTGGAAGTCATATATGAATAAGTGGAAATGTTTTCTTTTGGCACCATAGTAAGAATAATGCCCCCTTCAATGTCCATATGCCCATTTTTTCAATGTTTAGATGAGGTACTATCCGCTGGTCTTTCTTACACTATCAAGATACTTCTCTCAGCTACTTCTGCTTGTCTGCCTATGGACCCTGTTTTATCTCTCTCTCAATTCAAGCACTTTTTGAAAGTGGTCTTACATATCTGTTCACTTAGGAAACATGAGGTGACTTTTCCTTGGGATCCTAATCTTATATTAGGAACACTGACACTGTCTCCAGTTGAACCAGCTCATCAGGCTGATTTAAAGGTTCTTAACTTGGAAAATAGTGTTATTCATTGCTTTGACTTCTGCAAGAAACAAGCTCTTATAGTGGGTCAGCCTTATTTTGTTTTTCACAAAGATAGAGTATCATTGAGAACAAATCATTCCTTTATGCTTAAAGAGGTTTCAGAGTTTACTTTTAAGTCAAGCTATTCATCTTCCGGTTTTCTTTACAGAAGGGAGAAAGAATGTAATTTTCTCTGGAATGTCTATAGACAGTTCGTATGCTATCTTGATAAAACTAAATCCTTCAGATAAACTGACCAGCTATTTGTTTCCTATTAAGGTAAGTAAAAAAGGTGAACTAGTGTCAGAACAGACAACCTTTAAATGGTAGTCTGATGCTGTTACTTTCTATTTTAACAACCACAACAAGTCACTTCCACTCAAGGTTAAGACTCATTCTACCAAGGCCTTGCCCTTTCTATGGCATTTTGGAAAGGGGTGGATTCCAGAATCGTTCTAGAGATAGCAGTTTTGTCTTCTGAACATACTTGCATAAAACACTGGAAACTAGATTCCTTTTCCAGGTATAAAATGGATTTTGCTAGAAGTGTTCTCCAGGGACTCCTGGACACTCATTCTTCCTCTTCCTCCCTGTTTCTGTAAGCATTTGTAATATAACCAGCCAGCTCATGCTACTGCAACAGTGATCTAATGATTAACTTAGTACTGCTATGTAAGTGAACTTACCGTAACAGCAGATGTTTGAATAGATCGAATAGCTGTGTCAATCAAAATCAACTCTGTAATCCCATTAAAACCAGTAGCAGTAAGGAAATCTTCCAAGGCAAGTTACCTTATATTAAGTGATGGTTTGTCAACATTCAGTGCCCCTTCAAATACCAAGAACACAACAGCCTATGCTGAATTGCTCTCTGAAACTCTGTACAGCCATGTCATTGGTTGCATAGATGTTGCAGTAACTACCAGAAGTAAGCCCAGGACTAGCCCCAGAAGCAAACTGCCCTGGTGGCATTCCAAATTAAGCAGGATATACAAAAAAGGAAAAAATATTATGGCAAAAATCAGGAACAGTAATTCCCATAAAGATAAAAACTCTGTCATCAAACTAGGCAAACTTTGAGGTTAAGATAGCCTTCCAGGTGAAAGATAACCATCAAGCCTTCTACAGCTTTGTCAGTAACCTCAAGGACAGCACACAACAATGTGCTGAACTGGTGGCTAATGGTGCCACATTCACTGAACTTGGTGATATAATGAACCTGTTAGCAGACAAATTCAGTTCCAACTTTCCTCCCTAACCATCTCCCACAGTAATACCCTAAAACATAGCCCCTCCAACTATAACTAGGGAGCATATACTGGCTTCACTCACTAAAGCCAAGAACATGTCCTCGGTAGGCCCAGATAACATCCCAGGATGCCTCCTGAACAGTCTAAAATTTGACTTAGAATCCCTAAAGTCATTATTTAACTGTAGCCTTAAAATAGTCTTTGTGCCACATAAGTGGAGGATTGTGATGGTCACCCCACTTCATAAGGAAGGGCCTTCAACAGATACTGGAAACTACAGACCCATTAGTCTAACAAGTCTCATTTGCAAAACCATGGAAAGAATTAGAATAGACATTATCAACAAGACATAGGAGACTTCCAGACGTCAGATCTATCCCAGTTTGGCTTTGTCAAAGGAAGGTCATGTTTACTGAATCTGATGGAGTTCATTAAAAAGGTCACAAAGACAATGGATGGGGGAAATGGTGCATATTGTCTAGCTAGAGCTGACTAAAGCATTTTATACAATGCCCCATTCAGCCATTGTCAACATATTTATGTAACTAGGTATAAACCCCTTTATAACAAGTTAGATAGCTAGCTGGCTCACTGATAGCCTCACCGATTCTAACCTCTTGGCTCCTATCTCCAGAAAGAGGCCAATCACCAGTGGAATGCCTAGGGTTCTGTGGTAGGCCCACTCTTCTTTGGCATCTACTTCTTGGATGTCAAAAGCCTCTGGCTAAACAAGTTTGCAGATGATTGCAAGCTGAGAGTGGTCATTGAATCTCCTGAAGATGTGAATACCCTTCAGGAAGCTGTAACACAGACAAATGCTTGGTGCGAAAGCCATGGCCTAAAACTCAGAAAGAAATGGATTATAGTACCTTTTGGGAAGTGTGCCACTGGGCAACTGCATCATCAGTAAAAACACCCTTAAAAGTTGATTCACTAGTCAGGGATCTGGGAACTTAATATCTATAATAAACTAGCCTTCGACCAACATGTGTCCATGGTAGTGAGAAAATCCTTCTGTGTTGCTCAACTTATATGCAAGGGCATGGCATCTAGGTCCAGAGGGGTCATGATACCTCATCAGACCCGTCCTAGAGTATAATGCCCCCCTTCTCCATGTACCTGACCAGACACATGCAGCAACTGGAATGTCCACAAAGGACTTTTACAAAAGAGTACAGGGAGTAAACACAATGTCCTGTGTTGAGCGCCTCAAAGCCCTGTCTCTTTACTCTGTATCATACATTCTGAAATGTGAACTTTGCCTTGCATACAGGACATACCTGGATCCTGCTTTAATGAACCTTCTGCACATCTACAAAATAAACAGCTTCAGACATACTAAATTATGCTTGTGACATAAATAGAACATGTTGGAGAGACAGATACCTTTTTCAAAGAATTTCCATTCTGTGCAACGGCCTCCCCATACATGTGAAGCAGCGTTCCTCCCTGTTCCTATTTAAGTGCAGCTTGGACCAGTGGATGGTTAATTAGAAATTCACCCCCCTGGTCTGGCGCCTATGTGTGTGATGGACAGAGGCAGTCAATAAATCACCCTCAATATAAATCAAATATATG
>NC_056729.1:336233534-336386034 GCF_019279795.1 Protopterus annectens | reverse complement strand
AGGCCGAAACCCTATCCCACAATGCACCTCTACCTTCCCCAGATCTTGTTTGCTGCCAACTAGCCTTAAACCTACCTCAGATTTCAAGGAAATCATAGAGGTAACTAGTGAGAGGAAACTCCTCAGAAGAACTAAAACCAACGTAGAACCTCTCGAACTTCCAGACACATTGGATGGGGGTAGGTTGGGGGGGGGGTCATAAGAATGAAGGCGAGAAGAACAACTCGCATGGAACATTATGGTAAGTACATAACTTCTTTATTTGAAGTTGTTCAATCTCGCCTTCATTCTTACTGATGGGTAGCGTCCCCAGCACCACAAATTTGGGTGGCTCACGGGAGTACCTGCCTAAGGACAGCAGACCCAAATGGAGCCCTGTCCCTAGAGGCCTTGTCTACCTTGTAGTGAGATATGTAGGTATGTGGCTTTGATCATGTGGCCGCTGCACAATTAGAATCAATGGGTAGTCTGGCCAAGAAGGCTATGGAAGTAGAAACAGCTCTGGTTGAATGAGCCTTGACTTTGTCATGTAAAGAAATGTCTGCTTTATGATGTATAAAGGATATGCAATCAGAAAGCCACTTAGATAAGGTAGATTTAGATACCAGTGCACCTTTTTTGGAATCTGAGAAGGAGAAAAACAACTGATCAGCTCTTCTATGGTCTGTTGTCCTGTCCAAATAGAAACAAAGCTGTCTATCGATGTCGTTTATGAAGCATATATTCCAACTGATTATAGAGTGATTGGGAAAGAAAACAGGTAATTCAATTGCCTGATTAAGGGTGAATTCAGAACAAATTTTGGGTAAGAATGACAGGTTCGTCCTGAGTGAAACCCTATCTTTGTGGAATATCAAATATGGCTGCTTAACTGAAAGGGCTTGCAACTCCAAAATTCTGCGTGTTGATGTAATGGCCACCAAGAAAATGGTTTTCCAAGAAAGATATTTCAGCTCACAAGAAGAAGCAGGTTCAAAGGGCAGGAGAATAATCTTGGATAGGACTAGATTCAAATTCCATTGAGTGGTAGGAGATCTGATTGGTGGTTTTAAGTGCATCGTACCCTTCAAAAAGGCCTTCGCCAACTTGTTGGACATAATACCGTTTCCAGATTCACCTATATGGAAATTAGATATAGCAGCCAATTGTACCCGAATGGTTGCTGCTGCAGCCCCTTCGTTGATCAGTTTGGCCAGAAACTCTAAGATATCCGAAATGGAGGCTAGAAAGGGATCAATGTTATTCTGCTGAGCCCAGATAGAAAACCTTTTCCACTTACTGAGGTATAATTTCCTGGTTGAAGACTTATGTGAGGACAAAAGAATATGTTGAGCTTCTTCTGATAAATTTTGGAACCTGGCTATTCTGGCAATTGGAGCAGCCAAGCTGTCAAGTTTGATGGACTGAAGTGAAGGGTGAAGAGCTCCTGACGAGTGGGTCAAAAGATCCGGCACTGGGTCCAGGATGCAAGGCTGTTCAACTAGGTGAGGCTTCAGAAAGGGCAACCAGATTTGATGAGGCCAATATGGGGCTATTAAGATAAGTGTCCTGTCCAGAAAACTGTCTTTCTGCAAAACTTTGGGAATCAGGGGGAAGGGAGGGAAGGCATAAAGAAGTCCCGGAGGCCAATTGTGTACGAGCGCATACCTCGGGGACTGTCCCTGTTGAGGGATCAGGGCAAAGTAGTTGCTGCATTTGGTGTTTGTGGGAGTCGCAAAGAGGTCGCAGCAAGGCTGGCCCATCTGTGGAAAATCATTTCTGCTACTAAATTCTTGAGAGACCAATCATGAAACAACAGAATTGCCCTGCTGAATTTATCTGCTATCATGTTGGATTTCCACGGGATGTGGGTCGCTATCAGAAAGCGCTGGGTGGACTCTGCCTATTTCCATACTCTTAGAGCCTCTTGACATAGAAGATAAAATCTGGTTCCGCCCTGTTTGTTTATATACCAGACTGCGGACATGTTGTCTGACTGGATTGCAATCGTGCCCAGAGGAAGAGAGTCTTAAAAGGACTGCAATGCTAAGCGAACCATTCTCATCTCTCTAGGACGTTGATATGCAAAAGAGCCTCGTGAACCTGCCATGTACCTTGGGCTGTCCGGCCCTGATAATGCCCCCCACCCAATCAGGGAGGCGTCCGTGGTCACCGTTGCAACTGAAACCGGAAGGACAAAGGGACATCCCATGGTCACCGACTCGGATGTTAGCCACCACCAAAGATCGTCCTTGCAAGAGTTGGTTATCAGAACTGGGTGATTCATTGGTAAGTCCTGAAACGTCCACTGTGTGAATTGCAGCCACTGAAGAATGCACATGTGAGATCTCGCCAGGGTTATTACAATGATAGCTGCTGCCATGGTGCCCAGCAACCTGGTGCTTTGCGTTCTGAAAGGAGATCCACAATCTGTTGTCGTAGGGTAAGCACTCTTTCTGAAGGAAGCTTTAAAGACATGTTGACTGTGTCTAAGTCTGCTCCTATAAACACTGTATGCTGCGACGGCAATAAAGCAGACTTTTCTGAATTTATCGTAATGCCCAGTTGGAAACATAGATCTAAGGCAGTGTCCCTTGCCCGAATAAGCTAATGCCTGGTGGGTGCAGTGAGGAGCCATTTGTCCAAATACGGAAACACCCGGATTCCTAGATGTCTCAAGTTAGCCATGACCACTGCCATATATTTGGTGAACACTCTGGGAGCTGTAGTGAGACCGAAGAGCAGGGCCCGAAACTGGAAGTGACTGGCTACCAGCCTGAAGCGCCGATGATCCCTGGATGGCCTGGCCATTTTGATATGGTAGTACGCATCCTGAAGATCTATTGAGCACATCCATTCATCCTTCCCTAGGAACGGGAGTATGGACTGAAGCATGACCATCCGGAACTTTGTCTTTACTATATATTTGTTGAGTCTGCTGAGGTCCAAAATCGGTCTTCAGTCCCCTGTTTTCTTTGGCACCAAAAAGAATCTTGAGTAAGTTCCAGATCCTTGCTGGTCTGCAGGGACTGGTTGGATAACTTCGTTTTTGAACCTCTACTGTTGCCACATCCCGTAGACTGGGTGTAATGTTCGGGATTCCTTTTGTTATGGGTTGGGTATGAAAGGGGATAAAATAGCCTCTGGATATGACATTTTGTACCCATTGGTCTTCTGAACTTTTTAGCCAGGCGTCTAGGTACAAAGACAAACATCCCCCGACTGCCTTCAGAGCAGGACAGTTAGGCCTCCTTTCAGGAGCGCTGATGGGGCTTTCCAAGGAACTGATCCCTGTCAGCCTGGTTCTGCAGACCCCCTCTGCTGCGTGGGTGTCATCTTCCATCATTGCCCCCTCCTCAGCCCCTGGAGGAGGCGAAAGGCTCCTTGGGCTTTGCGGAACCACATTTTTCCTCCCCGTTGACCTTTAGGGTAAGGTCTTGTAGGGGTGAAAAAATGGACTCCTACGGCACATAGTGTCTTTCCGTCTTGCTCACATCTGGTGAGGGTCTCTCTAACCTTTTGTCCAAACAAAGAAGAACCATCAAAAGGGGCATTCACAGATGACAACTTGAAAGGTTCTGCAAAGGAACATAAGCGCATCCAGGAATGTCTCCTCAGAGCAGTTCCTGTACCTGCTGCCCAACTCGTCCCATCAGCTATGTAATATATGAGGCGGAAGAGTTAAAGATAGAATTGAGGGTAGCAAGCTGAGATGTCACCTTGTCTGCCACTGAATCGGCTACTGCACCCTGGAGAGTATCTCGTAGCTCTTTCAGGAGATCTCTCTGAAGCCTTGTGAGATGGGTTAGATAGTTCAAGGACCAAAGAACAAAGGTCATAGAACTGAAAATGAACTTGCCGTATCTGTCCATGATCCTAGATTCCCTGTTAGGAGGATGAACAGATGTAGAGATCTCCGACATCTCTTTCTTCGTGGCTGCCGCACCTACTATGGCATCAACAGGTATAGGTTTGGGTAAGAAGAATTTGTCATGAGGAGCTGAAATGTATTTGTTGGGCCTTCTAGGAACAGGCTCCATAGAATCTGGCGATTCCCACGCCCTTCAAGACAAAAGGTCTATCAACTCATCGAAGGGCGGAGAAACCAAGAGGTGGGAGGGTCGAGACCCGAAAACCTTCAGGAGCACCGATTCATCCTCAGTAGAGTTAAGGGACTTCCAGTCACCCCTCTGCTTAAGGATCTCTAGGATATCTGCAAAGGTGATATCCTCAGAGGGGGACTTTGGGGACTCTTCCGATTCCTCCAAATCAGTGTCAGATGTGATGGATTACTGTGGGGAATCTAAATGTCTCCTCTTACATAACCTCTTCCGAGGGACCTTCTCAGTGGGAACTTCTGGGGAGGTCTCGGAAGAGCAGGGTTCCCCCAATGGGGCTTCCTGAGGCTCTGGGTTCCTACGCTTACTGTGGATCTGCAGTGACAGAGAAGATTCCGGCGCTTTCCAGGAGGAGGTGGCCATTTCAGAGGTTGTGGCTGTCTGTGGGGACAAAACCCTCCTTATGGCATTGAAGACACCACGGCTCTGATGCAAGGAAGTACCTGGGTCCGAAGACACCAGACTCCTCCCGCACCAAAACCGCCGGCTCCGAGCCAGAGATGGGAGCCAAACTCATCTGTGCCGAGGCCCCATGGGGAAGAGTCAGAACCCACACAGGGGTTCGACTCCCCTCCCCGGAACCGATGGGAGAGTGTCTGCTCCCAGATTCTGCCACTGGAGCAGAGGACATCAGGGTTATCGGTACCGCCAAGTCTGAAGTGAGTGTCGGAACCAACGGTTCCACAAATGACTGAACAGCCTCCTCCGGCTCCGATGTCTCGATTCAAGTCAGAGGAGGAGCAGAAATTATAGGAGAGGACTTTGTTGGTTCCAAAGCTGCATGAGCCGAAGCCGACAGAATTTTAGCTAGAGCTGGATTCTGTAACAGTCTCCGTACCACACGATCCACATCTGAATCTGAAATTCTGGAAGCCCGAGAGGAAGCTACAGAAGGAGCCTGTGAACCCAGAATCGGAGATCTTAAGGTAGGAGATACCGGTTCCAAGACTGGGGACCGGCTCCTATCAACTACCTGTACATTCGGTTCCGATGACAGTGGAGCTGATACAGGAACCTTCTTGGAAGCCTTTGGAACCGAAGAGCCCTTTAGATCTGAACTCGCAGAAGAAGATGCCGAAGATGAAGGTTTTGGTTTTCCTGGAGCAGTGTCCAAGTCTGACTGGAATGCAGACTTAATCAAGCCACACTCAACCAAATTCCCTTTCCTTTCTTCCAAAACCCTAGCAATGAATCCATGGCAAATGGAACAAACCTCTTGGAGATGAACCTCTCTCAAACAGTAGACACAGGTGTTGTGACCATCTGCAATAGACATCTTTTGATTACATGTAGGGCACTTCTTAAACCCTGACTTGGCCTTTTCAGACATTGTAGATAACACAGTACTCTAATAGAAACACTAACCACAATTATTAAAGGTTAGCAGCAACAAACAAAACAAGCCTAACCGGCTACAAATATAAGTATGAAAAGCCTAACTCGGCTGTAGCTGTGAGAAAAAAGAAATAAGCCTAACCGGCTACAGGGAAACAACTGAAAAGAGCCTAACTTGGCTATAAGCCTAACCGGCTACAGGGAAACAACTGAAAAGAGCCTAACTTGGCTATAAGCCTAACCGGCTACAGGGAAACTGACAAAAGCCTAACTCATCTTAAGGGATAGGGAAATTAAGCCTACTGGCTATGAGCTAAGGAAACCAACATGGCCAAACGCCCAACACGAGAATACAAGTTCTTATTTATTAAACTATTAAAGAAGAAACTCCAAGAAAAAGAAGAAACTTCTCTCTCAAAACGGCCTGAGCTGTAGAGAAACGCACGATCTGTTGCAGCGGTAAACTAAATCTGGGAAAGGTAGGGGTGCATTGTGGGATAGGGTTTCAGCCTCGTGCTGTGAGAGACCTCGAGCTTTGCAATTTGGCTGACTCTGAGTCGAGGATCGGCTCCGAACCCATCAGTAAGAATGAAGGCAAGACTGAACAACTTCACATATAAAATTATGGGTTGATAAGGTATGTAGAGACATTCATAGTGTGCATTTGCTGAGCATCAACCATCAGACATTGAATCCCATTATTATTGAGAATTCAACAGTGTTCATTGTAAAGATCTTTGCTTTAGGAATTTGTTATATGAATGGGAAGTCATACTCCAGTCCCCGGGTCTGATTATTTCAGCAGTCAGACATCAGTAGGAACGCTGGTTTGCTGTAGCTACTGGAGGGAGCTCTAATGTAAAAGAGAGTACTTTGAATGCCATGACTGTTTGGGTGGTATTCACAGTCCTTCGTTTCACAGATGTGTAAAGAGAATTTGCAAATCTCGAAGCTATGCCTGTATTTAAATCAGCAAAGAGTGAACAATTTACCCTGGTTTTAGAACTTCTCAGACTATTGAGTGAATACCCAGTACACTTTTGTACATCTGAATTTGCATAAACTGACATGAAATGAGTGTGGTTATGTGCAGAAAAATCCAAATATAAATAAATTTGTAAGTGCTGTCTGTTTTCAGCAAGTGGTAAAGAGGGTGAACATGAGCAGATCTCTTGAGAACTTTCTGGGAGATTTTGCACTGGGTATGACTCAGCACCACTGACCCATAGCTGATCAAAACTTTATAAAGATTTGTATTCCCTCTGAACATGTCTTTATATGGATGCCTTGTGGCTTTTATAAAGTTGGAAAGGAAAAAAAGGGGAGAGAGTAGATATAAAAAACACAAAAAGAACACACTAACAGGATTGTGCTAGATGACACATGAGAAAATATAGCAATAACCCACGCCTGGGTGTGGGTAATGCAGGATTTACCCACGGTTGGCGTGGTTTGGTCCCAAGGGACCAAACAAAGACAACCGTGGGTAAATCCCGCATTATCCACACCCAGAAGTGGGTTATTGCTATTATACTAAGACATTATTTAAGAAAAGAAATAATTACTTTTCTTAAATAATGGCATTGTATAATGCCTCTTTGCTGCCCTTCCGCAGCTGTCTGGTATCCGCGGCAGTTCTGATGTACTGCGCATGCCTATGCAGTACATCAGAGCTGTGGCCAAACGCAATGGAGGAAGCAAGATCTCTGTTGCTTTTTACTGTTTCGCTATGTTAAATGGGTTTAACATAGCGAGACAGCTTTAAAATAAGCAACGGAGATCTCCGTTGCTTATTTTAAAGCTGTCTCGCTATGTTCATTTAACATAGAGAGACAGGTTTAAAAAAAAAGCAATGGAGAAAGCAAGATCTCCGTTGCTTTTTACACACTGTGTCGCTATGTTAAAGGAGTTTAACATAGCGAGACAGCTTTAAAAAAAGCAACGGAGATCTCCGTTGCTTTTTTTAAACCTGTGTCGCTATGTTAAACTCTTTTAACATAGCGAGACAGTGTTTTAAAAGAGACTTATACTAATGGAAAAAGTCCGGGCGACCGGACTTTTTTGCATTAGTATAAGTCGATTTACAACGTGCACGCTGGCCAATCAGCGTGCACGTTTTGGAATATTAATGGGGGGGGGTCATGGTATAATGGATAATATTTATATATGTATAGGTTGGAATTGCACCCTATGTTTTCCAATTTTTTAATAAAGGAAGTTGGGGATGGAATAAAGGCAGTGTGTGTAGGAAAGACGGTTAGGTCAGAGTTAAGGATGTTTTTAAGGCAAAACATAAAAGACAGTCGGGAACACGCTGGTGGACTGACAGTGGGAGAGGGAGATGTGACATTCATTTGGTGAGGGAATTCCAAGATGGCTGCACAGTGATCAGCAGCTTAATTTCTACTCTACCAATGTGAAAAAGCTCACAGAGAGACTTTGTCAGTCAAACCTTTTCTAATATTCCAAAGGTAAATCCTGAATTATGAAGTACGTTGGACTTGAACCCTAGTTTGGTGTTCGGCAGTGGAGATGAACAGCAAGAAGATGAGCAACACTGAAATTAATGAATAACTGAGAGATTATAAAGTATCAAACATATTTGTGAGATATGGCTTTGTAAGAAAAAGTGTCTGAGAAAGACTGGACATTTGTTGACTTTGTTAAACTTGTGGGTAGAGTGAAAAGGTAGAGTGAAAAACGTATACCCAACTTTTGTCAATATTTAAAAGGGGAAAATGCAACTGTACGTAAAACAATTTTTGTTCATATTGCTGTTAGTGTAGGGCATTGCATGTTATATATAATAAAGCAATTTTGTGTAGTGTTTAGTTGAGTTTTTTTAAATGTTGGGGAGAATTTTCAGTGACTGTTTTATGTATTAAAGGACCACTACGTGCTTTTGCACTTGTTTCTGCATTCCTGAAGTGCATTTCTTCTTTATAATTTTGCATCTACTACTGTGTAATATTTCCACTGCTAAAAGAAATGGTAATTTTGACCATTTCTTTCATTGCTTGTACCTGCAGCTCTGTAACATGAGCCATATTCAAGACTGAAACACACTCGCGTTACATTTTACAGTATATGGGCACCAGGACTGCTCAGTATTAGCGTCCTTTATGTTTTCTATGTTGCTGGTAAAGCAGTGCCCAAGGACCTCCCTCCTCCATTGTTTTTTTTTCTTCAGGGAAACGCCCCCTCTCCTTTTGGTGCACGCATTTATTTTGTTGATGGGTTACTTGCGCTTTACAGTATCTGCAGATCGGGGAGCCAGTTCACTTTACTTATAAGTGTGTGTTAGATCATTTTTTCTGCTATAATTAATTTATTATGCCATAAGTCTACATTTCCAAGATAGCAGTGTATCACGTAAGCTTTTTTTTTTTTTTTTTTTTTTTTAAGATATACTTTGCCATCACCCCAGCTGTAACTTGCACTGCATTTTTTAAAGTTCTGTAATATGATCTTTTGTAATTTCTTGTAAACTAATGAGCACGTTACAGACACAAAATTGCATTGCTCTTTTATTTTTCAACCTTGATGCAGTTCTGATGCCTTTCTATAATTCTAATTCACCAGCTATCATTTTACATACGAACAGTAATCAGTGGCCGAAACGCGGACTTATACATACCAAGTCAGAGATTGCCATTTTCTTGTAGTGGTTCCTTTTCTCTGCAGTAAGCTGATCTCGCAATTATACCGCATATAAGTTCCTATAAAGTTCCTGGTGGCCTTTTCTCATCATTACTTTTACTAACTTTGCAGTCAGCACTGCATTAGCAAGAATTCTGTTCCAGCCTTATCTCTAGGATATGTACTTTGCTAAGATATTGTCTTTCCCTCAAATGCACACAATTAATGTTTTAATGTCCTGATTGTAAATAGAAGACAATTGTGGGGTGTATTTAGTCTTTATGGTTTCTGGCCACTGCATATTTTTGATTACCTACTTCATTAAATATCCAAATGTTACTGTGACGCCACACCTCTGGGCCAGTAATCAAGGAGCCTCAATCCTCACCACTGGCACCTGTAGGGATTGCTCACTGTGAGGATAACAGGTACACACACATTATCTCCAGATGCAACTTCCTGCATCAAGCACATTCAAGCACAATTCCCCTTAAGAGCACATGGGGAACACAGTCATTCCAGGGCTAGTTTCTCCCTCTTTCTCCAAATCCCCATAAAGACTCCCCACTGGCATAGCTATAAAGTTGATACCTCAGCTGAGTGTTCAACCAGTGCTTCATGTCCCTGCCCAAGTAGCTGACACCCACACTCTTTTAGATTTGCTTTACTCATGCACACACACACACACACACACACACACACACACACACACACACACACACACACACACACACACACACACACACCTTGGAAAGGCTGACACAGGTTTACTAGCTATACCCCCTTCTGCTCAGACTATAAGGTAGTTATGACTGCCACCAGACACTCCTGCCAGCTACCTTAATGCTCTTCCAAGGGTACCCAATATTATTATTTACAAAATTCCAGCTAGTTGTGCTGGCAGTACCTTCTATCGTCACAGCTACTTCTAATTTAAACGACAGTTTTCTATTATTAATTACTTATGATCACATATTAATTATCTAAATGTGGAGTGTTACTTTTATTTTTACTTGTGAACAATGGATGGTGGTTAGAATGCAATCCCTTCGGCAGTATAGTCAGTCAGATAGTTTATATTGGATGCAAACTGAATGTTTTAAGTAGAGCATTCCATCTTTTGTTTAGTCCTTACTGTCTTATTTTTGTGACTGCATTTAGAGTGGTTTATAATAAACTGAAGTGAAATCTTCCATTTATGAAGTTTACATCATATATTTGCTGATTGAGTATCTAAGCCAATGGATGTGCGATTGTTGCAGAGAGAAATATTTTTCAAATTATTCTAAGTAAATAACAAATAGAAAATGCAATAATGCTTTTTTTTTTTGAATGGTCAAGCTATAAGTGTTATTTTATTGGGTGTCCTGGGTGAATAACAGTAACAGATGGTTTATTGTTGCTTCTTCCAGGTACACTACACTTTTTTATATTCTACAGAGTTTGGCTGATATACATCTGTGCAGAGACCAAACAGATCTACATATTCTGAGGCTCTTTAGAGTAACTTACCTAAACCGCAAAGGCTTTCTAGATGTAACACAAGTGCCCTCATCAAATTCGCAATCATATAATACAGGCAGCAGTATCCATGAAACATGCATTTATGACACATTGTTTCATTTCAACCAGTAGGTGAACATAACTGGTTTAGACAATGTAACATTAAAGTCACATGAATGGACAATAAACAAATATGTCAGCAGTATGTAGAGTATAAGGACTACTCCCTCAGGGGACAGCACAGCCATAGCCACTTTGTTAATATACAGCTAGGCCTTCATGTTAAACTTCTTGCATTGAAGAATTTCAATAGGCTGATGCTCACTGGTACAGCTTTTTGCATAGGGTGAATACAGGGTCTTTGTCAGCTGGTCTGGATGCTCACAGCTGGGATGTAAGGCAGTACTTTCAAGGACTGTGTTTCTATGGACACACAGTATGTTTAACTCATTCAAAGCCACAATTGTTATTATACCGTATAGTCTCAAACATTTTCTCATGCTTGCCATTTTATTGCCAAGCTGCACTTTCATGGTGACTGTATGATATTCCTTGGTTGGTTTTGAGAAGGAAGGTGTTAATTTCCTCACAACAGAAATGCATGTGTTGTACGTGGTGCTAGCATCAACCCAGACTGCATGCACAGAGTGGTGCATGACAAGGGCCTTGTACTCTACACCTCCCAGACATGCTGTGAATCTTTTGGGCAGCAGAGTGGCTCATTAGTATGGGCTTAGCATTAAGATGTAGAGTTCATTCTTTTGGTACATTCACTACCTGTTTAAAGTCTGCATGTTCATCCAGTCTTTGTATCTCATGCCTCCTAGCTGCCTTGTACTTTTCATCAGTTGCATGTTGAGTCAAAGGTAAGATCCCCGAGTCACAGTTCCAGGGTCTGTGGTTCATTGTTGACATAATTGCATGTCCATCCTGATGGCACTTTCTCTTCCTTTCACCCCCCAGTGCTGGCCTTTTTGTGGAGGTAGACTCCCCTATTATAACTTCTTGGGTCCTATGTATAAGCCAGCTGGCTGTCCATTATTTATGTGCAGGCTTATACTTAATGTAGTGAGCCTTTCTAAAATGCCCCAGTGCGATATTGTGTCAAATGACTTGGCCAGGTCGAGGTAGACAATATTCACTGTTACACCCTCATGCATTGCTTTCTGACCTTCTTGAAGTAAGCAAGATCTACCCTTGACAAACCCGAAATTATTTTGGTCCAGTGTTTATAGGTTATCTATGTCATTGTTTAGGCTATCAGTGATTATTCTCCCGATACCTTTGCACTTCAGGCAATTCAGACTTGAGTCAATAATTCTCCGGGTCCTCAGATGGCCCATGTTTATGCAGCAGGACAACTGTTGCACTCTTCCATTCATTTAGCATGAATCCAGTTTGGAGCCTGTGGTTAAACAGTGATTATAGTTGGCCCAATAACTCATGTTACATGCTGTTATGGATATTATTGGGACCTACTGATGCAGTGTTCTTGGCCTTGGAGAGCCATTTGAATACCTGCCTTTTGTTTGATAGCTGATGGAGTTATGGATGTTGGCATTTCCTGAAGGACATCAGGAAGAGAGGGAGTTAAAATTGGAGAGGAATTTGTCGGCCAGGAGGTTTGCTATATCCTCTGGGTTAGTACACGTAGCATGGTATCATTTACAATTAATTCAGTATATTGCTTTGTATTGCCTTTGAGGTTAAGGACATAGCTGGAGAAAGCTTTGTGATTGTCCTTGGCCTGGGAGGTTAATTTTACTTCAGATGTGCCTTTGTTAGATTTGACTAGCTCACCTGAGTTACTAGTTTTGGTTGATGAAGGATTGTGTTTACATTGCTGGGCATTGTATCTATTAATTTTTGCATTACATTTCTTCCTTTTGCTGTACACTTTATTGATGTTGAGATTTTGTTAGGGTGGCTTATGTTTTGATCTTGCTTTTAATGCAGGTAGGTACAACTGTCTCTATGCACCTGTTAATATGATTATACAAGGTTTCTATGAATTATTCCTCATAGGCAGCAGTGTTCTCATAGTTTGTGGCAGCTTAAAATTTGGCTGGAGTGTCACTTAGTAGTGGAAAGTTTGGCCTAGATTAATTCCTAAACATTCCAGGGTTAGCCAGTGTCTCTATTTTTACCCGTACTTTAAAGGAGACAGCTTTATGGTCTGACCTGACCACTAAGGACATTACTGTAGGGGAGAGTGAAAAAAAATCTGTCATGTTTTTGTGGACCAGTTCAATGATATTTGCACCCCTAGTGGGCATACAGACTTAACTGGTCCAGTGTGTTTGCATTTGCAAAGTATAGGAATCTCTAGGCGTGCATGTTAGGGGGTCCTTATACTGAGGTAGTTAAAATCGTCCTTGACTATGGTGTTGGATTGAACGGGGACTCTTTCCAGTATATTTCAGTATGTATTATGGTTTTCCAGGGTCATAGAGAGACCTATACTTGCAAGTATATGGCATGGTACTTTGTGTAAGGTATTTGGACATGGAGAAGTTCAAGTACATCATACTACTCTACCACCCATGAGGTATGTTTGCTTTTTAATATAAATGGAGACACCACCACCTTTTGTCCCATCCTGTGCTGTAGTTGGTCTAAATGGGTGAAAGACACTGTAGACATGTACTTCTCGGGTGCTTCTTGAGGCCTTAAACCATGTCTTAGTAACTGCACAGACATCTAAATTCTCCAGAGTGAGGTGAGCTTGCAGGAAGTGGGGGATCTTGTTTATACTCCACACATTGAGCTGTAACACCTTCAGATTTTCCTGAGCTGGTTTAGCTGTGTCATTAGGTTTATTAAGTTGACAAATTCCTAAAAAACGCAGTATGGGGGTGGACAACATTTTAACTAATATTCGGAATCCCAGAGGGGCCAAGTGCAGACCATCCCTGGTAACAGCACCATCTGTCAACCATATCCTCTTAGGCTGACAAATATTGTAGCCCATTCAAATGATACCATACTCTAAGCCATTTATTAAAGTCAATGATTTTCTTTTTATACTGCTACATCATCCTTGGAGAATGTAGAATGCCAGGCTCACACTAGCAAGGGGCACATAGCCTGAGAGCTCTATTCTGACTATCTTCATGTAGTCCAGGAAGGTACTTTTCAAGTTGTTTACTCCCACTTGGACTAAGCCAGAGTCATACTAGTACTTGTATCTCAACTTACATTTTTTTTTCATTTTAGCTTAGCGCTGTCAACCATCTATGCTTCCAGTACTGTTACAAGTGTTTTCTGACAGCACCATAATGATGTGGTACATAAACTACAGGGAACAAGATTCTACCCTCTGTCTAGATTAGCCATAGCGGCCTACGTTAAATATTTTCAGCACAATTTCACTGTGCAAGCATCTTATATACATTCAGTACAAAATCTTGTGGCAGAGAAGCTGGGCAGGACCAGGACAGATTCTCATGAATGGAAATTGAATCGGGGGTCTTCCAGGAATTAATTCATCTGTGGGAAACAGCTCTAACAAATCATTTCACCACCACTAACAGTCAGTTTACAAATTTCAGCTCCAGGAGTTTATGCAAAAAGACATGGAAAACAAATTTTCTTTTTCTTGAACAGGAAAGATCCTGCTTGCTTTTCTACCAATATCGAGAGCCATTCTGAAGATACATAATGTGACTCTTCTGTGACGCAGGCAACAGCATTTTTTAGATCAGTTAGAAACCCAACCATCCATAACCCTTTTTTCCTATTCTGCATATGGGGTCGGGGTGTCTTTTCAACAGTAACAGTCATCTAGAGCCAAGGTTTGCACCAGCTGGTGGCTAACCCTTCCGTAGTAGTTCTTCCACACCACATTCACACCTATGGCCAATTTAGAGTGTTGAGTCCACTTACAACATGTCTTTGGAATGTGGAAGGATACCAGAGCACATGGAGGAAAACCACACGAACACAGGGAGGACATGCAGACGCCGCACAGAAGGCACCCCAGCCAGGAATCAAACCAAAGAACTTCTTGCTGTAAGGCAACAACACTATCCACTGTGCTAGTGTGGAAATGGCCAAGTACAATTTCCACATGCTTCCTCACAGACCAGACATACTCTTACAAGACAAGAGATGTTAGCTACTTCCCAAACCCCCAAAAAATGCAACTAACTCCCTGTATTATAAAATCTTAATACCTTTTAGGCACATACTTTCTGAAAGCATGCTGCAGCCATTAAAGGAAGCTGGAAAAACTACTACAAATAGAAAATCCTGTATTAGTAAATGAAAAGAAATTTCTAGTTAGTGCCAAGACAGGAACTAGTACCATCTCAGGCTAATGTTTATCTGGTTCTGCACTGTTTGTGTGCATTACTATCATCTAGCCTGTCTTACTCCTCCATCAAGGTTCATTTGTTAGCCATTTCAGCATATCAGTGCATGGAACCCCCTGTTTCACTGCAGTCTCATGGTTTTGATATCAGCTGTGATCTCTATTAATTCCATTATGTTGAACTGCAAGATTTCCTCATGCAGCAAGATGCTGATATGGCCTCACATTGCCCTGTGCTGAATGTGCCCAGGTTTTCTTTGCACAAATATTCATGTATATTTGCTTTGAGCTGCTGTCTGGTGTCCTGTCCATGCTTAGATGTGACTTTTGTTTTTGATACAAGGACCATGTGAATAGTACTGTGTATCTTCAGTTTAAAAACTGGTTTCTTAGGTTCATAGGAGGTTACTAGGCTATTGACCCGAGGATCGTTCCAAGCCTAGCCTATCACAATGCCCAAGATTATTATTAGTAATGACTGCCCATGTCCAATAGGGATATGGGAGCTATTCCCAACAGGAATTTGCGGTTTCCCATCCATTCACCCAGGCTCCTTTTTAAAAGAGTCATAGAGGTGCTCTGTTTAACATGAATTGGTAGCCTATTCCAGAGAAGTGGCAACCTCTATGAGATGAATTGACCTCTCCAGCGTTTCCTGGAAAATTGCAGGCCAGATTTAGGTCACTATAGCGGGTAAGTTTTAGCCCGATTTGACCTACAGATGTACAACTTCATCAGGTTTGGATCGGAGATTGCTCTGCAAGCCAGGCACAAGTCTCCCTTAAGCTGCCTATATGCTACCATGTACAGTAACAAAGACTTCAGTCTGTCCGTGTAAGGCATGTACTAAAGACCCTGGACCTGCCTAGTTAAAAATCTCTAGGGTCTCTCCAGTTGCTGCAGGTGTCAGGTATGGTACATACCAAAGGGGATGTTATACTGAATTATGGACCTGATAAGGGATGAGTACAGGAGGGTTATAACATCTTTTGCTCTTGAGGCTATGCCTTTGCTAATCAAGTGTGTGATGTAGAATGCCTTTCTTGCTACAGTGGACACATGGTGGTTAAAGTTTAGGTCACTTTCTACTTTTGTGCCCAAATCCCTCAATACAGTATTCATACTTAAGGTATTGTTTATTTGATAATTAATAGGGACATTGCTTTTACTGAAGGGGATGAGGATATGCTTTTACTGAAGGGGATGAGGATACATTTTTTGCAGTTAGAGTCCATAGCTCTGGTACCAATCATCAGTCTGTGTAAGCTCCTCGGAGTACACTGGTCAACGATCACACCAAGTTTGCAGTCATCAGGCACAGCCCCTTTGTTTTGGCCTGAACTTCCGAGAAGTAAATACCAAACAAAAGGGGGCCCAGTACTGACCCTTGTGGAGCCCCACTGGTGATAGATCTGCTGGTTGAGGTGGAGCCACCCACTTTCACAGCATGTGTCCAATTTGTGACCCACCTAACAATAAAGAGGTTGACATTTAAGTGGGTAAGTTTGTCAATAATGTCTGAATGGGGATTGTGTCAAAAGCCTTCACCAAGTCTAGCTATGATGTGTGCACAGATTTGTCTTTACCGGTAGCGCTGGTCACATTTTTGAAAATGTCTACTAGGTTTAACAGGCATGATCAACCCTTTACAAGGCCGAACTGGGTGGGATCAAGGGTTTGGAGATCACCTATACCCTTATTTATGAGGTCCATGACAATAGGTTCCACAGCCTTGTAGATAAGGCTGGTCAGGCTTATGGGTCCATAATTACCTGGATCTGTTGCTAGGCCACCCTTGTGAAGGGGGACAACGGGCATGGTTTTTCAATCAGCCGGGAATCAGGCTGTGGTTAAATAGGGTGCCTAAGGGGATTGCTAATTCCTGTTGTAGTTTGTTTAGAATGCAGCTGGGGATGCCATCAGGACCCACAGAGGTTATGTTTTTTGCCTTAAAGCTTTGATGACCTGTTCTTTAGCTATATAGGGGATGGGGGAGCTGTTGAAGGTATGGTTTGTGATATGTTTGGCGTGGATAAAGGGGAGAAAGTTTCACCAAATTTGTCTGCTAGTAGCTTTGCAATTTCTGTAGGATGAGTGTATGTGATATCATTTGTCACTAGTTCAGCACACGTACGAGTCGACAGTGGAAGTAGCTGAAGAAAACTTTATGGTTATTCTTAGCTATGTTTGCAAAATTTTTCTCAACGTTGCTCTTAGAGGATGTTTTTCCATTGACTGGACCTCCTTTTGTTTTTCTTAGACAGCTGCTTTTTAAACTTGTTGTATAGTTTATTTATGAGAGATGTCCATCAGAGTGGCTTGTTTTTCTTTTGACTCTAACTTTGGTCCTATCCAGCACAACCAAGTCTATACATTTGTATAAGTGTTGGTATAGGGCATCAGAGTATACTTTAGTGTAGTTGCCAAGACCATCTGTATGGGCTGGGGCTTGGAAATAATTTATGCCAACTGCTAGGAAGGTATAGTTGGCTTTGGTGAACTTTTTTAATCTGACTTCACCTCTGATGGGTTCTGGAGTTAATGCTACTTCAAAAGTGACTTATGATCAGATTTTAATAACAAGGGTCCTACACTTATGGTAGTGCAGCAGTCTCTTATGTTGGTGTGAACCAGGTCAAGTATATTTGAGCCACTTGTAGGATTTTGTTCAATTTGTTCTAGGGCATTTGAGTTAACAAAGTCAAGGAACTTTTGTGCAAGTAAGTTAGGGCTGTTGTAGGTTTCCCAGTTGATGATAGGTTAGTTAAAATCCCCCATGACAAGAGTGTTAGTTTGTATTTTGATTGACCTCTACCTCATCAGATGCTATTGTTAAGATTCCTGTGAATATGCTAAGCCATTACCTCTGACTTAGGTTTCCATTTATATGCATCACACCTCCTTCTTCAACTTCTGTTGTTGGACAGCCAATTGAATGTTACTCACTGAGGAGTCATGATGTCTGCATAATGAATCTCCTCAGCATTATACCTGTTAGCTCAGTTTGCCCCTTCCTGTACTGAAAGCCCAGAGCATTGTTATTCATCAGGCTTCACAAGTTATGCACTTGTAGATGCCAAGGTAACTGAAAGGCTTTCCTGTACTTTGATGTTACAGGTCAGGTGTTTAAAACCAAAACTTTGCCCTTTGCATCTTTTTATTTTTATGAACCCATAGCCCATCCCTGTTTAATTTCTCCAAATCTTTTGGGTTTCTAATACCATAATGGGAATGGACCCCATTCCTAAGTCAAAGTACAATTAAAGTCCAAGAAATTAGAATTGCTTCAGTCTTTGATGTCAGCCAAAAGTGCTCTTTGCAGCACCTGCAATGTGCCCAATAATGACTCCTCCTGCAATTCATACCAGGTTACATGTATTGGTAGCATATCTAAATATGATTGTAGATTCATTTTTTATAAGACCCATTGCTCATACTACTGTTGGAACTGTCTGGGTATCTTTCTTCCACATTACTCTCGTTTATGCCTGCAGATCCTGATATTTTATGACTTTGTCTCTCTGTACACAAAACACTGTAGTCACTGGGTGTGGCAATTTCAATGATCGATGCAATTTTTGTCTTCTTTTCATGGACCACTATATCCAGTTTTCTAGCATCTGTCTTTTGAACTGTTGGTAATGGATGATTCCATGTGATGTAAACTTCTTCATTTTCTATGATGCTTTGTGGCTCATGTTTCCAGTGTTTTTCAGCTACTTCAGTACCATAGTGTTTGCACAATCCCCAGTGCAACAGCCTTGCCACATTATTATGCCTTTCAGTATACAGTCCTTCTGTCATTAGTATGTCACAAACAGCAATGAGGTCCGCGACTGTTTCCAATTCAGTTTTACAAAACTTCTCTCTCTCACATCTCACACAGCTGCCAATATTAACCTTTCATCTCTTGGTTTGAATTCACCTCTCCTAAACCATTCATGCATTTGTTCCTGATCAACATGAGGTTCTTCCAGTTCCAGAAGTTTTCTATACTTGCAACTATATTTATGCATTTTGCACATTTCTTGCCTTCTCATCTGGTCCTTCACCTTATATTCTTTCTTTTGTTTTTTGGCACATGCATTTTCTGCGTGATTTTTATCTACTTTTGTTCTGATTTCCATTCCTGCTTGACACCACTATGCTTCTGCTAGATTAAGCAGAAAAGTAATTTTAGATTTATTCTCCTCATGTTTCAAAACTTTCACTACATTTGGGTCCTATGAGGTCAGCAGATATGTGCGGAGTCCCACATTTGCAGATCTATACATGTAATCAATTTCAAGGAGGCCCATCTCTCCTTTTAAATGGGGAATATATAATCTTAGTATGCACTGCTTTTTATAAATCATTTGGTGAGCATAAAGCATCCTCCTTGTTTTCCTATCTAATCAGTCAATCCAAAACTGTAAGTTAGGGCAGGAAGAGCAAATTGGTTTATAGCTTGGGTTTTGTTCCTAGATGTCAATGCTGTTTTCAGGATTAATTTAAGTCTTCTAAAAGTATTCCTTACAAAGTTTTGTTCGCATTTATTCATCATGTTTTATTGTTGATCCTTCATCAATTCCCAAATATTTATACACCCTCTTGCTCAAGTTCTTTTATATTATATTCTTGTCCCAAACTGATGTTTTCCTGGTGCTGCAGTTTTCCTGCTTTAAAGGTTGCTTTTGCACATTTATCAGTACCAAATGACATTCTTATACCATCTCAAAACGTTTTGACAACTTGCAGTTGTACTTTCAGTTCCTCATCTGATGAGCTGTACAGTTTTAAGTCATGGACAAAGAGAAGATGAGAAGTCTTTACACTTTGTTATTTTCTAGGAGCCAAATTATAGCCATGGCCTAAGCTGTTAAGTAGACAGCTTAATGGGTTAAGGGCAAGGCAGAATAGCAGTGGTGACAGAGAGTCACCCTAGAACATGCCCCTTTGAATTTTTATCCCTGGGATAATAATTTGTCCTTTATCATGGCCTAATTGCAAAGTGGTCTGCCACTGTTTCATGGTCACTCTAATGTAGTCGATCTGTATAGGGTGTGTCTTACATATTTTTAAACACTCTCTTATCCATGAATGTGGGATACTGTCAAATGCTTTTTTGTAGTCAATCTATGCCGTACTTAGATTCTTCCCCCTTTTACAGGTCTCCACTATGACTTTATTTAACAAGTGATCCTTTGTTCCATATGACTATTCTTTTATTGCCCTTTTGTTCTACTACCCTAATTGAGTTTTCTTCTAAATGGCTACAAACTCTGTCGGCATCAATTCCCGTGTATAGTTTATACGTTGCCAGAAGGCAAGTTATTGATCTATAATTTTTAAGGTAGCTTGCAGGTTCACTCTTAACTAGGAGCATTGTTTTTCCCATTGTTTGCCAGGTTGGTGTCTGTTTGGGGTGTGCATATAAATAGTTCTCACTCATGGTTAAATTTTCATGCATAGATGTTAATACTTTTAACCAAAAGTTAGGTATTGCATCTGGGCCTGGGTTTTCCAATTAGAGGCTTTTCTTAACTTTGTTTCAGTCTCTCTGGCTGTTACTTGCAGTGCATTTATTTTATTGATCTTAATATGTCTATTTATGTCTATTAAATCAAGCAACTCTTCTCTTAGCTCACTTTCTTCTAAACTGAGGTCACATTTTTTTTTCCATTTCCTACGGGCATTCTCTGTAGCATATTCCTGTGGCACATTCTCTTCAGTTTCATTGTGTGCCGTCCGTTGCTCTGTCATGTGGGAACTCACTGGCTTATCACTCCTCAGCATTGTCTGCATCTGAGTTTCCAGTTTCCTGTTCCTTCTCTTGCTGTCCAGCTTCAAGTGAACATTTATATTGGTTTCCTGTGGAAGGCTGCAAAATATCTTCATATGGCACCTGACCAATTGCTTCCCGTTCCACTGGTTTCCCCTTAATTTGGATATCCATTGCTCTATCCTGTTGTGGTGCTTTCTGAATTAGATTTCCTACACTGAATCCTTCATTTCGCAGGTACTCCATAACCTCAGTTTCTATTTCTTTAACTTCTTCATTGCTAATCTCCTTTTCTACATTCCCTCTTTGTCTTATTTTTTGTATTGTAAAGTTTTCCATGTCTGGATTCCTTTGCCTGTATTTCTCTTTAAATATCTTTGGTGCTGCTCTTTTTGTATTGGTTAATTTTTTTTTGCTTTCTCCTTTGCATAAATATTACACCATATTAAATCTCTCTCGTTCTTTCCCATGTGCATATTTCTTCTTCAGATGTCTCCTGGTCTTCCTGTTTCTCCTTACTTTGGGGACTCATTGTTTCATCATGCTGTAATGTAACCTGTGTTAGACCTTCTGTGCCAAATCCTTCACTTCACAGGCACTCCATAACTTCATCTTCTATTTTTTAGGTTCTACTTTACTAATCTTCTTTTCTACATTCCCTCTTTATGATATGGTACATATGAGTTGATGTCTGTGTACAATCCTACTAAGATTTGTCATCACAATTGCCTTGTTGATGCTCCTGTGCAAAATGGCCTTTCATCCTTGATCCCTGCTGTAACAACTAAATTCATATGATAATAGAAATGCAGCATAGTCACAGTTACACAGTGCACAACTTTCTGCTCCATTATTGTCAAGCAACGTGGAGTAGGATAAACATTCACTGCAATTTCTGTCCTTAAGTACAAATGACATCTGCTTTGCTACATGCACTAAAATGAGTTACTCAGTGTTCATTGATTTCCATGGAAAGTTACCACTTCCTCATCTCATCCTAATATTGAACCTCTGTCTTACTTTTTTTCTGTACAACTGTTTATAGAGAGGCATACACAAATATCTTTACTTAACAGTAAGCAATTATTAAATCGAATAAAAAGTACACTACTTATCTGAAGCTCTTCATTCAAAATGGGCTCCAGAGACATTTTTCATGCATTTGCACCAACTGATACTGTTTATCTGGACAAGAGATGGAAGTGATGCTGGTTTCTCATGTCTGTGGCCTAACAGTTTTACCACAACAGTCAACATTATGATGAAGCAGTTTTCCTTGAGGGTAATGTGATGTGATTATGAAGTGCATTGGTAGCTGAATTTGGGTTTCCATGAGTCTAGTGATGCTTGGCAAAAGTGAGTTGATGACAAAGAGTTAACATGAAGAGGTAAAGCAGAAGTTAAGTGTAATGGTGAAGCGGTAATAGGGAATATATGCTGTTTGTGGGGATAGTTGTGTGATGTTACAAAGAGCTACTGTGTGGAATTGGTTATTTTCTAAGGGTTAGACAGATTGTACTATTTCAAGGTTACAAAAGGATGACTCAGTAGGTGGACTGGTGATACATGGAAGGTTTTGAGATAGGCTTATGCCATGTAGACAGTTTCTGAGAATTGTGTGTTATGATGCCTTACCTTATGGGCAACCTGTAAACCACTCTTTAAAGTAATTACTAGCTGATTTTGTTGTGATGGCAATGCATAGATGACTTGTGTGGGAAGTTGCTGGGAAGGCATAATTCTGTAATTGTAAAGGTATACAGTACTAATATATGTGTGTGAGAATTATTGCTTCTTTTGGAGTTTTCTTGTAATGATTGCATTGGGATACCATTGTCAAATGAAAACAAAAATCTTTGTGTTAGTGGTCTGATGTTGAAATGTTGGAAAAATGTAAAACTATATTTGTTCATTTTTGTATTCAAACTGTGTTAGCTTAGGGATGACTTGCCACCTTTTAACAAGGCCAAAGTGGGACATGGGGATGTGGCCAATAGGACAGGGGGTGTGGCCAATATGACACTGTCCACACCCCCACCACGACATCACCAGAGGTGTTAAAGGAGATGTAGTATTACAGTTATGGATACAACATTGTGACATTACAGCATACTGAAAACTCAAACCATTTAAATGAAGTGAACTATTACTGCAAAAACACACATTACTCAGTTGTAACAGTAAATAAACTTTAAAGGAATAAAAAACACACTACTCATTAAACAGACACTTATTTATTTAAAAAGTTAAAAAATTCATAAACCAACCATGACTATTCAGAAAGAAAACATAAAAAAATCTACATACCACATACAAGCCAAGTATAAAATTAAGACTTTTTATTGTCAATTAAAGCTAAAGCAAAGAAAAAACACAAAACGACATACTGTACCCTAGTACTACATACTGCACACTAGCAAATTAACGCTAAACTAAGAAAAACACAAAATTACAAACTGCACCCTAGTACTTTATACTGCAGACTAGTACACTGAATCACTTTTTCTTAAAAGTGTATTTTGAATTTGATTTTATGGCTTGAAGAAGGGCCCGATTTGAAACAATATTTGAGTAAAAGTCACAACATTTCATCTGGTAATTTACAGTCATCATTAGTTCGGCTTTTAACAAGTCCGTACTACATCGGTTTCGCACATCTGTCCATTTACCTTTCACTAAAGAAAAAACTCTTTCTGCAAATGCGTTTGAGGTCGGTATAGATAAAACCCTAGCAATTACTGGATATAGTGTAGTCAATTCAGGCCCTTCTTTGAAAAGCTTCAGCCACTTCTCTCCTGGGGTCAAGCTTGTGTTACATAACTGTTCGAGAAAGGGCCTAATTGTCAAGTAGTCCCTAAAAAGATAACCTTCATCTACATCCTGCAGACTAAGGGCAGTGGTCACATTAAGTAAGTCACTGAAAGCAAAGGGCTCATTTAGAGATAATTTAGATAGTGTAAACAAGTAGTTGCTTTCAGTGTAATCAAACCACTGTTCCAGGTATTTCACTGCTGTTTCCAAGAACACAATGAAGTCTCTTTTCAGTTTATTAGCAGAAGTGCTATCTAATGTGCTCATAAGTGCCCTAAGTTTACCTCCAAAGAAAGCACCTTCAGCTCTTGCTTCCAGTATTTGCTTCAGAGAGACTATTACACATAAAGTTTCCATGGCAGTAAGTGCTGATTTTTCTAATGTACTTATATGTTCATTAAAATCAACAAGAACAGCACAGGGAAAGTGCAAATAGTACTGGGGCAGCATAGGCAATTCATTCTCACCATGCTCATTAGCTGAAAAGTACTGCCATATCTGCCGGGGGGTCTCCTCTTCTCCCTGGGAGAGGAAATAGGACTGGAGCACTGGGAGATTTTTCACTGCTCTTTAAATGGCTGGGAGTAGTGACAGCCACCTTGTTGGCACATGTCTTAACAGACTGTCAAATTCCATGCCACAAAACTCAAAGAAGTCTTTCAAGTCTCTGGTCCTTGTGGCAGAACCTGAGAAGTGGCTGAAAAGTTTCATTACAAATACTTCCACATTGTACGGTAGTTGTGCTGCAGCTTTTTTGGCTGCATTGTGAATGATGTGGGCAACACAGTTAGCCTTCTGGAGTGATGGGCACTTTTCTTTAAATCTGGTATACACACCAGATTTCTTCCCATAGTTCACACTGGCATTATCAGCCCCATAAGCTGAAATGCTGTTCCAGGGCAAGGAGTGCCTTTCCATAATGTTGGAAATTTGCTGTGAAATAGCCTGTGCAGATTCATCAGGGTCTTCGTAGAAGTCCAAAAGGCCATTCACCACCCCTTCTTCTTTAGAAAAATACCTCACAACAAGTGGGAATAATTTTATGTTCCCCTTATTGAAAGCATCTGATAAAATTGCAAATGAAGTGCCTGGTTTTTGAAGGTCATGCAGGAGGCATTCCAATGAGTGCGGTCCCAAAACATTTTCGACTATGGCTTCAGCCTTGGTTCTTCCACAAGATAGTTTCTTTGCAGTGTCTGAGTCACTGTACAACTGGCTGGCCAACTTTACTGCACAGTCCAAGCTGTTATAGGAAATATTGTGCTTAACAGCATGGAACACCTCAGAGGCTTCTGCTGCAATGATCCTAAGTTCTGGTCCCTCAAGGTTTGCGTTCCTTGCCCACTTTGTCGTCAGGTGACTGGATTTAGCTTGAAGAATAGCAGTCTTATGTTGTTCTGTTGTCTCGTGTTGTGCGACATCATTTCTTCCATCGTGGGTCACTAGAAATTCTCTCTTGCAGTACCTGCAGATTGCTTTGACATCACTGCATCTCTCAATCCAGTCGAGTTCTGTTTTCCAAACATCCTGCCACTTGCACATTCTCTTGCTGCTGGTTGACTGTGATGAAGCTGCTGCTCTCTTCATGCTTGAATTTGTACTTACCTGATATGTAACATATTTACCAAAACTGTGTTAGTAGGGTGCAGTAACATACTGCTGCACAGCACGTAGCCGCATTGCCGTGGAAAAAACGGAAGTATTTTCGGCTTTTCCACGGCAAAGGCAATTCGTGAACACAAAAAGGGGAAAATGGGATTTTTAAGGTCCCACTGTCTGTGAATGCGGGAAGAGGGATGAGAAGACTCAACCCGTGACTGTCCCGCTGACAACGGGACGGGTGGCAACCGTATGTTAGCTTGACATGGAACACGATCACCTGTCATGTCGCATTAAGACAGATGGTAATTTGTTCATGTTATAAATGTTATGCTGCATGTGAACTTTTTTAAGATGTGGGAGGTGGTGATGCCATGGGATGCATCCCATGCTAACAAAATTTCAGGAGGACACAATAGCACACGTCAGACAAAACAATCTTATTGTGAGTGCAGCTTGGGGGAAATGAGTAGGGATTATGGCCACGAGTATGATACTCAAATGAGAATCTTCACTCTACTCTCTGACAACAAGTAGATGTTTCATTTTAATTTATTGATCCTTTCTTGACAAGGTTAGTGCTAGTGGCCTATTTTCATGGGAGACTCGGGGAAATGCGCCTTTGGGCATTGAGAAACTTCTGCTACTCTTTTTGGTGATATTTTACAGCAGTCTCCCCCCCGCCCCGGTCGGTTCGTGCAGGAATGGGCATGGCCATAGTGATTGACATGCCTAGTGGCTGTGATGTACCATGCAAGTGATGCATGATTGATGTGCCATGCAGATTTGTTGGTGACATCATGCATATATTGCTTGGTGATTGACACGTGGTAAAATCACCCCCTCTGCATGTGAGTTGTGAGGCTCCAGACTTAAGAAATAAAACCGGCAAAAAGAGTCCTTAAAGTACTGGACTGAGCACCTTCTTCCTCATTAGACACGAATGGACCCTTAGTAGTTATCTGTTAAGAAATACAGTGGAGTTAAAAAAATTTAACTAACATTATACAAAACTGTACAAAGTCAGGACTGGGCTTAAAGATAAAAAACGTTTAAAAACGTCAGAACTGGGCTGGGACACTGCACACTTAACCAAATGATGCTGTACAATCGTCACATGTTTTGATTATGAGAACAATAATGAATATAAAAACACAAAGCCAAATTGCGGGGTTGAAACCTGAGAACAGCCAGAGAACCAGATCTGACAATGTAAAAGACATGGCAAAACTGTTAACACTAACTTCATCTAGGAAATTATCAGTAAGATTAACTGTTTTTTGTACTTTCAAAAGGTACTTGATATAAAATAGTTTTCAATATTATGTAGTAATCCTATATGAAAAAATATATTTTAACAAATGTGGCAAACCCAGCATACAGAAGCATGAAATATGGAACCTTTAAGACTCACAGTGGGAATCATTCCTCTTGATACACTTGAGGGGAATAGACACAAACCTTCATAAAGGAGCTCCAGGCAGTTTGTTAGTTAAGCACCCTTGCCATTGGTATACTTTGAGGTCCACTGCATGCTAACTTTTTCATTCAGGATTTTCAGGCCTCCCTAATTCATACTCTTAAGAAAAGTCATGCTAATGCAAAACCTGTTATTGTAACAACTTTTTAAGTTTCTAAAAAGCAGTGTTTAGAAACTGTCCCTATTTTTGGGTCTTTGTTCCACTTTTATTTATGGCTTTGTCCAGATTTCTTGCTCTGATAGGTTGAGTGGTATGGATGCTGGGTCTTGGGTGGGGTTTGGGCAGACCTTGCTACTGCGCATTGGGGGGCGGGGTACTGTTGTAAAACAATGCCCTCTTTTCGATAGATGCTGTGGGAACTTTTACATCCACCTAAGATACTACCACCTCAGTTTAACATCTCATCTGAAGGTCAACACACTCATGAGTACAGCACCCCTGTTATGCTCCACTGCACTGTCAGCAATCCATGTAACTGGTGTGGGAATAGAACCCACAGCCTCCTGCAAGAAAGGTGAATATGCTACCTATTGTGCAACTGAGACTGCATTAGGTTTATTCAGACTGTGAGGAGTGACTCTCAGTTTATAGAAAAAGACCGCAACTTCAGTTCCACAGGAATACAAAATGAAGAAGAGGATAGAAATGTTGCTGCAGTAAAGTCATTATTTGCTGTGACATGGTGCACAGTTATTTAAAAAGTAGTGTAACCTTTATGTTAGTGTGTGGGGATGACTGCAATGGGTGTTGTATTACACTGTAGGAAAAGTAAGTTTTATATCATATGGATTGATGTACTTGTCACAAGTCATTAGCAAAGAGCTGCCGCATGAGATCATGGATAAGCAAATGTGATAGTGGATAAGGACACTTCTAAACACATGTCACACAATTTTTACTTAGGATAAACTGTTTCCCATTGTTCAAAACAACTGTAACCTATTATGCCCCTGATACTTGTACTAATTTATGAGTGTAGTAGTAATTGAAATTGATGGTTGGCATGAATGAGCATATCCTGCCTTGCTGTGTTTGCTTTTGTTGTAAGTTTAGTTCATGAGTACATTACATTCATTAAGGTTGTGATACCGGGGTGAGTACACTGTGGAGATTCAGAAATGGCATGTGACTTTTTGGTGATAAATGTGTGTTGCTATTGCAGGAAGTGGATATGGATGGCGCCAAAGTGAGTATGTATGCACGTAAGTATGCTGAGTTGCAATATATGTTAGTGAATGGTGTAGTGGAGAACACCACAAGAAAGATGAATTGACACCTGCATGGTATTGCAAATTATTGTAACCCAGTTTGAGTTAACTAGTGAAGCAGGTATTTTGGATCTTAGGTAAACAAATCACAGGGATCATAATAATTCATAGACAAGTTTACGTTCAATTGGCGTGTGTGTGTGTGTGTGTGTGTGTGTGTGTGTGTGTGTGTGTGTGTGTGTGTGTGTGTGTGTGTGTGTGTGTGTGTGTGTGTGCCTGGGCTGACACCTGTCTTGGTGGGAGAGTGTATGGTTTCAAGTGCATTGGGCAATCCTGAGACGAGGTCATCAACAGCTGGGTTCACTACAGCAGTCACTGTATTATGTGGAAAGTAAGGTGAAGAGCACTGGTGCTGTTTGTGTGCATGTGTGTTTGGCGTGGGCGATGTAATGGGTGAATGTCAATCAAAACAACAGTTACCCCTACTTCATGCAGTGGTAGTAGAGATTGTGGCGTGAGTGTATGTTTGCTGTTATGAAGTAGCAGTTGAGTCTGTGGGTGTAAAAGACACCAGATGTTGGGTTTGTATGTGTGTGTCTTTGAGTCTGTATGTGTCTGTTTTTCTGTCTGTCTTTTTGTGGCTGTTTCTGTGTTCATATGTGCATGACATAACTGCAAACAATGGAGCAGAGCTGGACTGAGAACTGCCCTGTTGAGGGAGCTTCTGGTATCAGCGCAGTATGCTTACCTCAACAATGGTTGGATACCATGAGGAGATAGCATCAGCAGCTGTGGGTGACTGAAGAAGTCTCATTGTTTTGTGGAGAGGTAGATAAACCAACATGGTTGACTGGTACATTGTGTGCATGGGTGTATACATGTGTATGTGTCTGTGTTTTTATTGTGGATGGTATAACAGGGAACATTGGAGCTGAGCTGAACTTGCACCTCCCATGTTGGGGGAGCATCTAGTGTCAGTGCAGTGGGTTTGCTGCAACAACAGTTGGGTTCCCTGAGCCGACTCCACCAGCAGCTGGGGCCACCCATAACTGTTGTGTCATTGTTTTGCAGAGAGGTGGGCAGGCAAAGCACTATAATTCACTGGTACATTGTGATTTTGTGTGTGTGTGTGTGCATTTATGTGCATTTATGTACTTTTGGATGGTGAATCGGAAAACACTAATGCAGATCTGGGCTGACACCTGCCCTGGTGGGAGTGTGTATGGTTTCAAGTGCAGTGGGCTTCCTGTAACAAATGCTGGCAATCCTGGGATGAGGTCATCAATAGCTGGCTTCACCACAGCTGTCACTGTATTATATGGAGAGTATAGTGAAGAACATTGGTTCTGTGTGTGTGCATGCATGTACTGTGTGGGTGATGTAATGGGTAGCTGTCAATCAAAGCTGCACTTACACCTACTTCATGAAGTGGTGGTGGAGATTGTGATGTGAGTGTAATTTATCTGAACTTTTTGGTGATTGGTTTGGTCTATGGTCATTTCAGTTGTTATAGTAAAAAGGTGCATACTAGCTGTTTCTTGGGTGGTGTAAGTGTGTGTGTGTGTGTGTGTGTGTGTGTGTGTGTGTGTGTGTGTGTGTGTGTATGTATGTATGTATGTATGTACAGGGACACCTACCAGTTGTTTATAGTCTGATGTCAACAGCATGCCTTTACTGCTACAGCTGTGTGTGGCCATGACTTGAGAAGAACTGCATATGTTTATAGTACACATTAATGATTTTTTTCTTTTTTTGAAGATGGGCTGAGAGACCTAAGTGGTTCACTTACACTCTTTGGAATAGTGTTAGCCAGTGAGTATTTGTATATCTGCCAGATTTACTGCTTGCAGTGGATATCTGAAGAGGAACTATGATTACACGAAGCAAGCAAAGTGATAACAGCTCTGCGTGGGGGATGATGAGCACTGTGGAATACAAGTGATACTCCTGAGGAAAAACGTTAGTAAGAATTACAACAGACTGCACAGATATTGCTGCTTGTGGTATAACTTATTGTTGGAGGTAGTCGTGTTTATGTCCTCCTGTTCCTATGTTGCAGTATTCTTAGTGTGGGATTCCCCGCTTCAGGCAATCTGAATGTCAGCTCCTATACAAAAGCTTAAGCCTGGCTGCTGTAGGTGCATGGGATGTCACACATAGGGCCATAAACCAGGGACCTTAAATGTGACATCTGCATGCACAGATCCCAGATCTTTTTAGCTGCAGTTGACTGTCACATCAATCGCTTCGCTCCTTTACTTGAAGACGTCTAAAGCTAAATACCCCATTGGGGATTTTGCCTTTATTTTGCTTGAGCTTGGTTTGCTGTACCTTACTGTTAGCCGATGTCATCTAAGAAGAATAAATGCAGATACGGGCGCCAGATTCCGCATAAGGATACGCACGACTGCTGCGTTTTCTGCCTAGGCCGAGAGCACGACCATACCGCTTGCTTGATTTGTCAATCATTTGTACCCAAGACCCTCTAAAGCCATCTGGCCACCTTTAATCTATATTTAGAAAACCAGAGACTCAAAAAAACTAATGCTCGGGATGGATCCCGAATTGGCAGCTCAGGACAGAACCACCACGGAAAAAGGTCAAGGTTTCCAGGCCTACCTTCTCTGCCTCTCCGCAATTGGACATTCCGCCAGCTTCTGATTTAGGAGTTGAGGGACGTCTGATGGAATCATCTACTTCATCAGCTCCCCTCAAGAAAGCCACTTAAAAAGTAATGGTCCCTATCAAACCTATATGATAAAATATGCCTTGGACCTAGTATCACAAGCCTGTACTCTCCTGTCATCCACGCCTGACTGCCCTGCCAAAACTGAGACAGCATTAAAACTGTCCCTGGCTTCTCAGGTAGTCAGACATTCTATTAGATGCAGTTATGATGCAGCAGAGGCCTCCGCATGGTCTACAGCTTCTGCATCATTACTCTGCAGATACTCTTGGCTATGCCTTCAACCGAAGATTTCAAGTCAAAAATCTTAGACGCCCCACTAGACCACAACCTCCTGTTTGGTAAACAGTCTGCAGACCTCTTCAAAAACCTGCAGGAGAAAAGTAAAGAGCTTCAAGACATCAAGCATCTACTAGTGTCCCCCATTCCAATATATTACAGAAATTACTTGATAAAACAGCTACACAAGCCTCCAGACACAGTAGAATCCACTCACGACTTTTAATAAATCTTCAGAGAATAAACTTAAAGCGCTTTTCGTCTGCTCTCAAAGCAAACTTCATCAGAAGTGTTTTTTACAAAAACAGTTCACAATTTAAGTAGTCATTAGCACCAAAAACGCGGGATAATTAAGACATTAAAGAAACACTACATCATTAGTCATAAAACCTACACTAAAATGAAAAATATATATACAAACTTACTCAAATATAAAAATGTATACTCTGATTCAAGAAATTAAAAATTACTTATATGTAAACACAAAAACATTCCCCAAAAGGTGCATCCTTAAAAGGCTATTACAGAAATTACTCTGCTAACACTACCTTTGTCAGGAGGACCCCATCCGCTGCTACGCCTTCCTCTTCCAGGCACAGGAGAGGAAGCAGAAGGCAAACCACTTCCAGACCAGTTGCCTCACAACCTACTCAAAGACGGCCTTTTCATGATAGAAGTGGACCCAACAATGCATGACTGCCTTACCCACCTCCCCTTGTCAGATCACCTCTCCCACTGCCTCCCCATTTGGAAAGCCATCACATCAGACCGCTGAGTGCTGGCAATAATAAAAAATTAATATTTATTTTCTTGGAAGTAACCTCCCCATTCCTTTCCCCCCAAAAAATCAGCTACATCTCATTCCTCAGATACTGCAAGACCTTCTGAACTTAGGAACTATAGAACCTGTCCCTCAAGGACAGAAAGGAAAAGGCTTCTACTCAAGACTATTTCTGGTCCCCAAAAAAGATGGGCCTTGGAGACCAATACTAGATCTGTCCTTTCTAAACCTATTCCTCAATGTTCCATCATTCAGAATGCTATCCCTTCAAACTCTACTCCCACTATTGCCAGCCCAGGCCTTTGTGGCCACACTAGAGCTAAAGGAAGCATACCTCCATATCCCCATAAAACCCTCCCACAGAAAATTCTTGTGTTTCACTGGGCCCTCCTCTCACTTTCAATTTACATCCCTGCCCCTTGGTTTATCTACTGCACCCTGGGTATTTACAAAATGCCTAGCCCCAGCTATAACCTTTTGCAGAACCTAAGGTCTCCGAATCTACCCTTACCTAGATGGCATCCTGATTCTAGCAGAAACAGAGGACACCCTTCAAAACCATCTGAGGTTCAACACTTCCCTGCTTAAAAGCCTGGGTTCACCCTCAACATCCAAAAATCATCCTTAACCCCCTAGCAGGACAAAATCTTTCTGGGCTGCAGAATTGGAACAGGCCTGATGCAAGCTTTCCTCTATCAGGACAAAGTTCTTCCCTCTCTTCTCACTTCCAAAGCCTATTACAGGTTCAACAGATATCTGCAAGACAATTCTTCCTGGGGCTAATGGCAGCCACCATCCCTATGCTGCCTTTAGCCAGAATGCACATGCGAAAACTGCAGTGGTACTTGAAAAAAATGTGTGGTCACAACACCAGCATCCTCTAGAGTGCCAAATTACACCCCTGCCCTGCCTCAAAGCAGAACTAATGTGGTGGATTCAACAAATACTACTGAACCCGGGCCTTCTACTCTACCCACCCACCTCAACCCAGCACATGCATACAGATACATCAAACCTAGGGTGGGGAGCTACCATGAAAGGCTTTATGGTACAGGAGACCTGGCACCCTACCCTCCAAAAGAAACGTATCAATGTGAGGGAAATGACTGCAGTTCTTCTAGCCCTGAAAGCCTTTAACCCTATCCTGCAACCAGGCCCCCTTCAAATCTTCACAGACAACACCACAGTCATGTGGTATCTCAACAAACAGGGAGGGGACCAAGGCCGACCTCCTCTGCCAGATAACATTACAGATTTAGGACCTTGCCTCCAGAAACAGCTTATCCCTGCAGGCAACATACATCCCTTCCCAGGACAAAAACAAGTGCATATTCTCAGTAGAACATTCTCTCTACAATGCGAGTGGATGCTGAACAGGGACATTTTTCTAGACATTGTTCACCGTTGGGGCACACCTCAGGTAGATTTGTTTGCCTCCCCCCCCAGAACAGACAATTGAAGAAATTCTCGGCCAAGTATCACTCTCCACTTGCCTGGAGGGTGGATGCCTTCAGCATTCCATCGAAGGGGCGGTTTCTCTTTGCATTTCCACCATTCCCTCTCATTCAAAAAGTCCTCCTGAAAATCAGGAGGGACAAAACAAAAATCTTGCCAGTGACTCCCTATTGGCCAAGGCAGCACTGGTTCCTCCTACTTCTCTCATTAGACAAAGGCAATCACCACAAGTTACCCTACTCATACAACAGAAGGAACTCTAATTCACTCTCACCAACAGATGTTCTGTCTAACACACTGGGTAATAAACTTTTAATCCCTTTCAGACACCACTACTCAGAGGACGTGCTTTTAGTCCTGAGGGAGGCCAGGAGATCCTACTTATCAAAATGGGATAGATTCTCCAACTGGTGTCTCCATAAGGACATGGATCACTGTCAGGCAGATCCCTCCCTTGTCCTTACTTATGTGTGTGAACTCATTAAGGCTGATCTTTCATACTCTTCATTGAAAGTCCACCTACAGCAATTTCAGCCTGGCTACCATTAGAACCCCCTTTACTAGCCAGGCTAGATGTCAAATTATTCCTAAAAGGGGTCTTACACATCAGACCTTCAAGAAAACCCATCTCACCCCTTGTGACCTAAACTTCATCCAGGAAAAACTAACACTGCCCCCATTTGAACCAGCTAGTGCTGCAACACTCCAGATGTGCACATGGAAGACTGTACCACTGGTGGTGCTTACTTCAGCTAGAAGGGTGTCAGAGTTACAAGCTGTAATGGCCTGCTCTCCCTTACATTACCTTCCACAAGGATAGGGTGACCGTACGTACTAACCCTTCATGCCTAAAATGGTCACCGAACTGTCCCTATACCAATCCATTCACCTGCCTAGGTTCTTCCCCTCTCCAGCCAATGACAGTGAGGGGATACTCCATTCCGTGGATGTGCACAGACAACTAAGATTTTATTTAGACAAAACTAAGTCCATCAGAAAATCATACCAACTCTTTGTATCCTTCCACCCTAGGGCCCTGGCCAAGGCAATCTCCAAACAAACCATTTCCTGTTGGATTAGAAAAACTATTGGATGTTCTTCGTCTCACATTGCTGCAGTCATAACCTGTGGGTAGTCCGCTGTCCTCGGTCGGCCCGAATACCAAAGAGTTAGGCTGGCGTCGGTCATGGGCGCCCGGTGCTGACGTCAGTACGTAGTGGTACTTAAGCGCATGACCGACACCAAATCTTCAGTCTTTCTTGCCGCATGGTCCGAAGCAGAAGCAGCGTTTGCAAGTGCCGTTCGGCGTTCTGAAATTTTCAATTTTCGAGTTTCAGACCGAAGACCAAGTTGGGCTAAGTACCCCGTTGGGGAAAATTTTTGTCTTTTCTTGCCTCAGTTAATCCGGATGTCAGAAAAAGTTAATAATTGTATTTCTTGTGGGAAACAGATACCTCATAGGGACTATAATTTTCTCTGTATTCCTTGCTTGGGGCCTGAGCACGACGTAGTCGGGTGTCGCTTTTGCGCTAGATTTAATAAGTGCACCATTAAACGCAGATTAGACTGTGCTAGGTTGGTTTTCGGTAAGCGGTGTAACTACAACATGCCGTCGGATCCTCTGACGCCCGCTACCACAAAAAAGTGAAAAGATAAATCTTTAAGGTCAAAACCGGATGAGTCGTCCGTTGCGGACGCCGGTTCTATGGAATCTACGGTTGAATCTGTGGATCCAGCCGAGGTCCCGGCTGAATCCCAGGGGGAACCTTTACTGTTACAGGAGTTGGCCTCTCAGGAGTTAGGCCAGGCCGAGGGTGCTTCTCAAGTTTCTGTGGTTCCATCCTTACAAAAGGTTATTAGACCTTCTACTTCAGTCTCTAAAGGCCCTGCTAAGGCTAGACCTGGTCTTTCTGGTACGGGCCATAGCCCTAGTTCTTCGGGCTCTGTTCCTAAAAAACATATGTTGAAAATGGCAGAGGATTTGATTACTTTGATCAGGGGTTCTATGCCCCCTCCAGAGAAGAGGCCTAGGGTGGAGACAGATTTAGAGGGTATGGAGCATTCCTCTGAGTCCTCAGCTGAGGATATTCAGGATTTTCCTCCCTATTCAGATTCGGATGCAGAGGATTCCTGTCCTTCTGCTTCTCCTCCAGAGGATTTTTCCTTTTCTGAAACCTTGCATTCCATGAGGGAGCATTTCAAGTGGGAAGGTCATGATTTTTCTGATTCTCGTAAGAGGCTTAGGGAATTTTTGTTTTTGCCACAACATAGACCTTTGGCTATTCCCCCTGTTTTAGATGTTGTTCAGGATGTTTTTTCTGAAGCTTCCCTTAATCCTGATTCTTTACCCCCTGCCCCTGTCAAGCCAGACAGGTATTACAGAGTTCCAGAGGCACATAAATATTTGTATAAGAGTCCTAGAGCTGACCCGGAAACTATTATTCAAGGGCCTAAAGGTGTCAGGGCTTCTGTGGTTAAGAATCCAGTTCCTTTGGATAAAGATTCTAGAGCATTGGATAGGTTGGGTAAAAAAGTGTACGCCTCTTCTACGTTAGCTATGAGGGTTTTAAATTGCCAATTTCATATGCTGAAGTATCAGAACTTTCTGTTAGGTCAGTTAAAATCTAAGGTAGATGCTCTATCTGAGGGTATAGAGTGTAAGGAATTGCAGGACTTGGTTCATGCTTCAGATCAAGTTGGTAAACATTCCTTGCAGTGTGGCTTTGATGCCCTTCAGGCTTCTTCCAGGGTAGCTGCTACTGGTTCAGTTATTCGTAGACATGCCTGGCTTAAGGATCAAAATTTGTCAGAGCATGTTAAAGCTCGGATTTTGGATGCTCCTCTTCAATGTGAAGTTCTTTTTGGTCCCTCTGTGGAGTCAGTTTTGAAAAAGATGGAAGACAAAGCTAAGTCTATGCAGACGGTTAAGGAATTTTTGCAAGTACAGCCCCCTAAGTTTAGCAGGAATTGGCCTGCAAGAGGATGGTCTTACCCTTCTTCGGATTTTCAGTCTAAGGGCAGGTCTAGACGTGGTAGGGGCAGGGCTCACGCTCAGGGTTCTTTCAGACCTAGGACTTGGAGTTCTCCTGCACAATCTTCTGGTGAGGGCAGGGGTCAGCCTTTTCGTAAACAGACCCAATGACCTGTATCTTCAGCTGCCAGATCCTTCTTTTCTGGCAGCTCCTCTAGGAGGAAAGTTGGCACTTTTCAAACAAAATTGGCATTTGGTCACCCAGGACAAATTGGTGTTGGACATAATAAATCAAGGCTACAAGTTTTATTTTCACACTTTTCCTCCTTTCAAAGGCATGCCAGATGTACTTCCTCAGCAAAGGCTGGAGGCTCAGGAACAAATTTCTTTGCTTTTACAGATGGGGGCAATCCAGGTGGTACCTCCGTCAGAAGAAGGCCTGGGGTTTTATTCTCGTCTATTCCTAGTGCCAAAGAAAGGAAACACTTGGTGGCCAATCCTGGATTTGTCCATTTTCAATACATACCTAGACATTCCAAAGTTCAAGATGTTAACATTACAGCAACTTCTGCCTCTGCTAGGCAAAAATCACTGGATGGTAACTCTGGATCACAAAGAGGCCTATCTTCACATTCCTATCTGGCCCAGCTGCAGGAGATTCCTGCGTTTTCGAGCTGGTACTTCTCATTATCAGTTCTCTGCATTGCCTTTTGGTTTATCTACTGCACCCAGGGTGTTCACAAAGGTTCTGGCTCCTGTAATAGCTTTCTTAAGACTGAGGGGAATACAAATTTATCCTTATCTGGACGATTGCCTGATTCTTGCTCAAGACAAAGACAAGTTACTTCAACATCTACAGTATGTAATGGCAGTTTTAAGGTGCCTAGGGTATTCTGTGAATGAAACAAAGTCCAGTCTAGTACCCTCTCAGGACATGTGCTTTCTGGGTGTGAGACTGAATACAGCCTCTCAGATGGCTTTTCTGACCCCAGACAAACAAAGAACTCTTCATCTATACTTCCTGCAATTATCAGTATTGTCCAGGCTGACTGCAAGGACAGTCCTTCAAGCCTTGGGGGTTCATGGCATCTTGCATTCTGGTACTTCCCAATGCCAAACTGCATATGAGGAAGCTACAATGGTATCTCAAAAGTGTATGGACTCAACACTGCCACGATTTGGACACTGTCATTCAGATAATACCTTGCATCCAAAAGGAATTCTTGTGGTGGGCACAGGAATGTCACCTAAACAAGGGACTCTCTGTGACCCGACCAGAGGCGTGTCAGATCATAACGACGGATGCCTCAGACCTGGCTTGGGGAGCACACTTCAATGGGAAATGGATTCAAGACACGTGGCCTCCCAGACTACAGCATTTGCATATCAACATGAAGGAGATGTTAGCAGTTCAGTTTGCCCTGATGGCTTTCAAGGGCCTACTTCAACCAGGACAGGTGCTGATACAAACAGACAACTCTACAGTCATGTGGTACATCAACAAGCAGGGGGGAACCCATTCTTACCCTCTTTGCAGACAAGCTATGATATTGTGGGAAACTGCTCTGAGTTTGCACATCACTCTCCAAGCACGGTTTCTGCCAGGGGCACAGAACTCCCTAGCAGATGTATTGAGCAGACAAATTGTGGATCCCCACGAGTGGAAATTGGATCCTCTAGTATTCCAACAGTTGACAGTGGCTTGGGGAACTCCAGACATAGATCTGTTCGCTTCCCCTCTAAATTTCCAACTACCAAAATTTTGCACAAAGATGTTTCACCCAAAATCTTGGAAAGTGGATGCTCTATCTTTCAGTTGGAACAACCTTCACGTCTATGCTTTTCCTCCTCTGCCTCTCCTTACCAAGGTACTCTTGAAAGTCAGGCGGGACAAGCCTTGCATGATTTTAACAGCACCAGATTGGCCACGACAGCACTGGTATCCTCTGCTGAGGAGTTTAATTCAGGAGCCTCCTTGGCCTTTGCCACAGCTTCCTCACTTGTTGTCCCAGTCAAGCAGTCATTTGCTCAATGTCAGGGTGCAGTCCCTGCATCTAACGGCCTGGCAAATTCTGTTTTAGAGCCTGTGGGTTCTCAGCTTCCTCAACAGGTTTTGGATGTCATTTTGGAAGCCAGGAGGCCCAGCACTAGAAAGGTTTATGCTGATAAATGGAAGGGATTTTTTCTTTGGAGCACAACAAAGGACTTTGATGTCTCGGTACCTAATTTGAGTTTTACTCTGCAGTACCTTACTCAATTACTAGACAAGGGTTTGTCATTTTCCTCTGTGAAGGTTCATGCTGCAGCCATTTCTGCTCACTATGATTGTGACCCTCCTTTATTTTCTCACCCTTTGTTTAAGCAATTTCTTAGAGGGGCAGAAAATATAAGACCCCCACGTAGAGCTCCTACTCCTTTCTGGGATCTCAATTTTGTGTTGGAGAAGCTTACTTTGCCTCCTTTTGAACCTGCAGCTACGTCAGTATTGAAGTTTTTGACTTGGAAGACTGCCTTTTTGTTGGCCATTACTTCTGCTAGAAGGGTATCTGAATTGCAGGCTCTCATGGCAGTTGAACCCTTTCTGATATTCCATAAGGATAGAGTTTCCTTACGTACTAACCCTACTTTCATGCCAAAAGTTATTTCTAATGTGGCCTTGAACCAGTCTATCCATTTGCCTACCTTTTATGCTGATCCCCAAAATAAGGGGGAAAAAATATTGCATTTTTTGGATATACACAGGCAGTTACGTTACTATTTGAACAGAACTAAGGAGTTCAGACAGACTCAACAGTTATTTGTTTCTTTTGCTTTGAGTTCACAAGGGAAAGCTGTTTCTAAGCAGACTATTTCAAAGTGGATTGCTAATTGTATTGCCTTTTGTTATTCTCATCATGGGAAGAATGTTCCTGCTGGGATTAGACCTCATTCCACTAGGGCTACTGCCACATCTACTGCTTTCTTGAGGGGTGTAGCTACTAAGGATATTTTGGGAGCAGCTACTTGGAGTTCAGTTCACACTTTTACTAAGCATTACCATCTCCCTCTTTACTCCAAGTCCAGGGCTGGGTTTGCCACTGCAGTCTTACAGGGCATGTTATCAGCCCCTAATGCTTTTTAGTTTGCCAGCCTCCCTTTTCCTTTGCTTTGGGATTCTACCCACAGGTTATGACTGCAGCAATGTGAGACGAAGAACATAGTACAGTTTTGTACCTACCATAAATGTAGATGTTCGAGGATCTACATTGCTGCAGTCCTATTTTCCCTCCCTCCTTCCCCTCTATGGTTTGGGGTTGTTGTTGTTATTGTTCCTTAGGGATTATTGTTATTTTCTCCATTGTGGCTCTGGCCTTTCCTTTTTTAAGGCCTTCTGACATCTGGGGCAAGAAAGACTGAGGATATGGCATCGGTCATGCGCTTAAGTACCACTACGTACTGACGTCAGCACCGGGCGCCCATGACCAATGCCAGCCTAACTCTTTGGTATTCGGGCCGACCGAGGACAGCGGACTACCCACAGGTTATGACTGCAGCAATGTAGATCCTCTAACATCTACATTTATGGTAGGTACAAAACTGTACTTTTCTACTATTCCCACCATGGCAAAAACCTACCCCAAGGAGTAAGAGCTCATTCTACCAGGGCCGTGGCAACCTCCAAAACCTTCCTCAAAGGCCTAGACACAGCCTCCATCCTGGAGGCAGCCAACTGGTCCACCATACACACTTTCACCAGACACTACAAATTGGACCACGTCTCTAGAGCCCAGACAAAGGTCTGCTAGAGCAATCCTGCAGGGCTTTGTGGAATCAGCTACCTCTTCCTCCACCCTTCCCTCTAACTAAGCTGTGGTACTCTCCCACACTAAGAATACTGCAACATAGGAATAGAAGGACATAGGATAGTTATGTAAAATCTTACCATAACCATATGTCCTTGTCTTTTATGTTGCAGTATTCCTTCCCACCCACCCATCCCCCCCCCTTTTTTTTTTTACTATTGACCTGTCTAAAGGGCATTCTGAGGCACTCCCCTAGACTAGGGTCAGACTAGCCAGCATATGGCACTTTGCACCTCTTGTTGACATCACTTGTTACTTTCTATTGGACTATCTGACTGGGCATTTTAAGTTCTGAGGTCTGTGAGTGCAGATATCAAATTTAAGGTTCCTGGTTTATGGCCCTAAATGTGACGTCCCATGCACCTACAGCAGCCAGGATTAAACTTTTGTATAGGAGCCAACGTTCAGGTTGCCTGAAGCGAGGAATCCCACACTAAGAATACTGCAACATGGAAGAGGAGGACATCTATGTTTATGGTAAGATTTTACACAACTATTCTATCTAGCTTCTTGAGGAAATGTGTTAAATTTTAGATATCAGTTAGTAGAAAAGCTTGTTGTGGCAGCCTGCAGTGGAAAACAATACTGACATTGAGCAAGAGCAGTATACACACTGTTTGGAACAGTGATAGTAGGCACTGCATTGCATGAAGTGAAGAATATATTAAGTTGCGTCAAGAAAAGCACAGCACTAATGAATATGTGCATACAAAGGAGACATCAGTGGCATGCCTAGAGGTAACAAGGCAGAAGACTGCAACTCTATGCAACACAAATGTGATTATTCTTTATGATTTGAATATTAATTTGCAAACATTGCGAAATCTGTCAGTGGCCATATTAAATGTAATCTGTGTATGTTACAGGCATGTTTTCAGGAATACGTAGACACCTTTGTATTAGGAATTTCCAAAAGCTTATTTGTAACATGATTTACTGTGACAGTGTGCTATTCAGGTAGTAGGAGTAAGGAGAGAAATGAGGGAACACTTTTATTGGCACACCAGACAGACTGCAAGCAAGTCTGTTTGATGTGTGTTGTCATGTAAAGCTGACTAATTAGCTGAACCTAGCAGGGTGGGGAATGTGTTACTCTTGATAGCTGAGGGTTAGAAAATGGGAGAAGTAAGTTGAGAAGGAAGTGAAGCAGATCAGATTGGAATGTCTAAAAAAGTCTGTTGTCTCAGCAGTGAGCTGGTAGTTCTGGAAACTTTTTTCACAGAATGTGTAACATCAGTAGGAAACACATTTTTAAGAGGCACTACATGCAAGTAAATGATACTTTTACTGAGGCCTCTCAACATTAGCTGCTGTTCTCAGTTCTTCCATTCCAAGTCAATGGAACTGTCTTGTGACAGTCCAGCCATGGGCATTGTAATCTCAGAAACTATGCACTCACAGTGCATTATGGGGAAGATTTTTCTTTAGAAGAAAACAAACACTAATCAGGATGTCTGCCTCCAGGAGGGCATTCAGGGTTACAAACAGAATAAAAATAGTAGTAACTACTACTGTCTGGTACTCTGGTACATACAGGTTTTCAGTGTGTTAAACTTGAGAAAAAGTTAAAAAATGTATATTTTTAAAATGTTTTCCCGTAGTGGTCCTTTAATGATTAAGCTAGTACTTTTTTACTTGTAAGAACTGTAGGCTTTACATTATAACAAGAGAAAAAAGGCTGGACAAAAGCAAGTTTAATGCTAATATACTGTGTTCATGGGATGCTGGGGTGGACCGTAAAAGTGCAGTGATTGTATAATGTATTTTCTCTTATTTTTCCAATGCTAAATGTGTAGATTAATGTCTTTGGTTTGGTTTGAGTTATAAACAAGTGTTTTTTGTTTTAAGCGAGTAAGCTTGAAAAATAAACAAAATGACGAAAGCCATAAAAAATGCTAGATTTCTTTCATCTGCAAAGATATTAGTTTTTTTTTTTTTCATTTTCAAATGTGGATGTCAAGAATTCTGCAGCTGACGGCAGATGTTCTTTGTGTTTCACTGTTGCAGTCATCACATTTGGGTTATCCCTGCCAGGGTAGCCCTTGGATGACCCGAATACCAGAGACTTGGTATTTCTGCGTCGGTTGCTGTTGCTTTTCTGTTCAATGAAAAATAAAGTTTGTAATTATGGGAATTGAATAAGAAACAGCAGCCTCCTTACCAGCCTTAATACTTTATTGCATTTAATAGAGCAGTGTACAGTTTGGTTTTATTTAAAAACAGACAGTGCATGTTTTCTTAGGGCTAAAAGTTAATGTTTTCAGAAAGCATACAAGGTATTTTTTCACATCTGGGATGGGAGCATAGATAAGAAACACATAGCAATCAGCATGTTCTTAGCATGGGCAACCTTAATTTTAGGGTAGGTAATGCATGTGGGTGCAGCTGTCAGTTTAGGACAGTTTTTCCTAACAGGAGGATTAACCTTTATTTTTTGAAGATGTACTAATTTTTTGTGTTTGTTGTAAGTTAGTAGAGGGATGGGTGTGTTCTAAAAATTTATTTAGTTTTTTATTTGAGGGCTTTAATTAAAACAAAAGTCCCGAAACTGTGACATAGGTTCAAATGGAGATGAGAAGAAACAACTGTACAAAAGATCAGCTTCCCAAATATTAGTTTGTGCATGCCACACATAAGTTGGAAATACACATTCAATAAACAAAACTATCGGTTGTGTATAATGGGTGGGGAAGTAGCTTTTTATCACAATGGTTATACTGTCCATATTATCTTGGAATATAAATGGCCTTAGAGATATAAACAAAAAAGAAAGAGTATCGAGTTATATTAAGAAATGAAGAGTGCAAACATCAATGCTGTGGGAGATGTACTTGGATAAAAATGAGCATATGAATTTGATAAAAACAATTTCAGGGTGAACATTCAGCAGAATATCAGGGACAAAAGGAATAGATGTGTAATAATACTGATTGCTAGAGGGGCTCCAGCAGTGAAAGACCTGTGGATGTTAATTTGACAAAGAATGGATTTCAGGATGGATATTCAGCATCATATCAGGGACAAATGAAGAGGGGATTAATTATACTAATTACTAGAGGAGCTCCAATAGTGATAGAAGAGGGGAAATGACAATAATGATAGATTTGTGATAGGGGGATATTGGCAGGGAAGGAGGATTCCACTGGCATGTGTTTATATTCCACAGAAAATAGTTGTTATAGAGATTAAGAAAATCTGGGGAGAAATGGTCAGTTTTTAGCAGGGAATATTACTTATAGGTGGGGACTTGATTTGCAATAGCAAAGATTTATCATGAGGACCTAGAAGAAAAAATATAGCAAACAAGGGTGGATTACTAGCTGAAAATAATTATGAAAACATTTGGTATGGAAAATGCAAATTTAATAGTAGGAACTTAGAATTTACATATTATTCCCCAAGGTACAATAACTGGGCTAGGCTAAATAGGAATTATATTTGACAGGAATGTCTGCTTTAAATGTAAAACTTTGACACATCCAGTAACTATTTCAAATCATGCACTGATAAAAACTAAGATAAAAATACAGAGTAATGAGGTATATATGAGACACTGGTGCTTTCCCATCTACCTGTTAAAAAGAGAGGAATTTAAGGAATAGGTAGTGGAAATTATTCTGGAGTTATTAGGATAGATAGAAATACATCAGAAGTTATAGCTAGTGAGTGGAATAAGATAAAAATGGAGTTTAGAAATAGGATTGAAATAAGAGAAAGATATGGTTAAGAAGTAGCAGGAATTATTTAGAGGGGCTGACAAAAGTTAAAGCACTGCAGAATAAGGGGAATCTTACAGAAAAAGAAATGCTAAAGAGAAAATAAGGGAGTATTTAGATAGTATGCATGAGTTTAAAAAGGTTGCTGTCAGCACAACTTAGGCAGTAGACAGTAGAAAGGATATATGCCAAAAATTGGGAATCTGTAACAGGACAAATAACCAGAGTTCCAGTAGAGGTATTGGATATGTTTTGGAAATGTTATGAACATTTTTATAAAGCAGAGAAATGTGGAAATCAAGAATGAGCAGAAATGTTTATGGAAGACTTAATTATGTCAAGGTTAGAGACAGATGAGGCTCAACAACTAACAGATATGATAGTAGGAGGTGAGATAAAACTGGTGATGTGGTGTGATTTAAAGTACTGCAATATTTAATTATGCCCTTCCTTAGACCATTGTTTCAGTATTTCAGACTGCTGGTTATCTCATCAAATAACTTGGACATCCAGATGAGGTAACAAAGTTAAAATGTTCTGTAGAGCCATGTGTCTGACATATGACCCAAGTCCATGGGCATAATGTTTCCATCGGGTTTCCCCATCTAGCTTTGGTTGTGCAAACACTCCCTGTCCTGTATTTTATTTTTTTTCATGGTCAGTGCTGGAAGTTGGGGAAGGAAAGAGTCACCCTTTTAATTTTTATCCTTGGAATAATAATTTGTTTTTTTATCATGGCTTAACTGCAAAATGGTTTGCCACTGTTTCATGGTCGCTGTAATGGAATCAATCAGTGTAGGGTGTGTCTTATACATTTTGGAGCATTCTTTTTATATAAAAATCTTGATAAGTGGATGGGAAATAGGAAATCCCCCCTCTGTGGCTCTGCTCGACAGGGGCACAGGAAAATAACTTTCTTGGGTGGCGTAAGCCAGGGAACCTTGTTGGCTAGGCTTACTTAAGCCCTTAGGCTGATAGCCTAGTACCTACCTATGAACCTATATATGTTTCTTCAGAACGTACAGCTGGTGAGTATAATAAAATGAAAATGGAGTTTAAAAATAGGATAGAAATAAAAGAGAAATATATATAGTTAAGACTGGTCTTTGGTGTTGGAAGATGAGAAGGTTGTGGATTATATTTTAATTCAGTTGATTGGACCAATTTTTAAATTATTGACATTGCAATCCAGCATGAGGGGGCTGCTGCACTCCTGAGTGTACAAGTATTTTGAATAAGATGTCAAACCATGGCTCCATTTGCTTGAGATGGTGGATGTAAATAATGCCATGATACCTGTCAAAAGAGTTTGGGAAGTTACCTGATGCCCTGGCCAAATTCCACCTATAAGTATAAATTTTATTTTATTTTACATTTGTTTACTGGGAAAGTCCGACTGGAACAAGGTCCATTTACAGTGGAGGCCCAGGGAGAAAAGCTCCATAACATAACAGTACAAATACAACAAATGACAAAAAAAATCTTACAAGAGGCATATATACAATCAGAGCTCCATGTCTTTATATGACAACACATAATCCACAAATAACAGAACATTTCTGTGCAGTGGCATATATACACTCAAGGAGATTTTGTGTAGCTTAGTTTGATTTGAGCAAGCTTGGTATATAGATAGCATAACTTTGAATTCCCTATTGGTAGTACAAAGCATAAAAATGAAGGAATGGAATCTGGAAAATAATGCTATTCAGGAGATATGTCATAGCGTGAGAAATAGTTTGTAGAATCATAGTTCCTGATAAGGAGTATTTGAGTAGTACAGAATAGCTGAGGTAAGCAGTGAGGAGATGTGTGGCACGTTAGGAGGAGAGAAGAAAAGCTTTTATGTGATACAGGGGAAAGAGCCATGATTGCAAGAGGTGTGACTTTAGTGATGTCTCCCCTGAAAACAGGCTACTATCCTAGTGAGATTAACCCTGTCAACAGAGAATAAATAAATACAATTTTGTTCTCCAAACGTTTATTATTAATACATGCAACATGTAACTCTGCAAATATAGGCAATATTCTACAGCATGGGCCATAATGAAATAGTTATGTTACAATTCTGGCTGTAAAGTATGGAAAGTATCCATTCTGCTAAAAAGAAATGTTATATGTGCCTTTGGTAAAATAAGAGATTACTGTGCCAATGAAGATAACTGCTACAGTCAGTGCTGAACTTCTGCAGTTAATACATTCAGAGCCACCAATTACATTTACTGGTGGGATGGTGACTGGTGTGCTGATCTATACACTTTTGAGAAGTTTGATTCTGTGACAGTCTCAGCAGATTGTCAGTTTATTTTACATTTGTTTTCTGGAGTAGTACACTGACCATTTGTAGTTATTTCATGATCCAGGAGGGGGAGAGATTTGCAGGTGTTGCTATGCCTGTAAACAACGTTCAAGTGTCCTGTCTAAGCAGGAAGGAAATATTGCCATTAATGTTCCCTTTAATACGTATATTTTGCATTGCTAGTAATAATATATTACATTGATTTTTCTGTCGTTAATAAGATACGAGAAAATACATCCTGTTAATCATGCCTAAATCATTGCAGTTTGCATTAATTCAAACCTAATGAGTGAAAGAATAATAGTAACTGTTGCTAGCATGATTATTAGCTTGAATAAAAAGCTGCAAGAATGATATGAAATATAAAGGGTTCATTTACGAATAGTAAGTGTGCTGGGATAGCTTAATTAGATTTTTGGTATCCATGTAAAGGAGTATGTTATTGAGAAACAAAGTCTGTAAAAATAACTGCACAGATGGCAGCTGGAAGGACATCAACGAAGTAAAGAGATGTAACATCAAGCAAGATAAAGTTGGAACACCACATTTCAGATAATGCAAAACTGAGTTTCCATGGATCATCAAACTACAAAGAACCAAGGACAAGGGAACAAAGGAAAACTGTTATACAAAGTAAGAACTATTATACATCAGACTTTGAGAAAAAATATCAGACTTTTTGGTATAAATATGAGTGTGTGTATAAACAAGCTTTGGGAATTTGCCATAGAGAGCTGACAGCATTTGTGTCGCATGCTTACAGATCCGAAAGGAGAATGTAACAGTAAAGCCTATTAACCGAAGCAGTGTCTATTTATTGTACTTAGTACAATACAGTAATAAGACTAGTTGGTCACAATATGCATGCTTGTAAATGCAAGTAACATCAAGAAACCAAAACAGAAGACATCATATAATTCTCCAATGGCAAGCCACAGATGACGGACCGAATGGTTTCTTATTGTGACAGCTATAGCTTCTTTTCCATTTTATTCAGTTAGTACATCCAGTTCTAGTGCAAACGTTTGCATCCTCCTTCTTATGCACAGTATCCAGTAGCAGAACAGTGCATCTCTGCAAGTTCCACAGGTCCTGTGCATTCACACAGCTGAATCTGCCAGCTGTGTTTGACCACATTTTGGGAGAATCAACGAGGGACTTTCTATGTTTTCTCGATGGAAGATTTGGCCACCATCCACACGGAAACTGGTAATTCTCTTTTTGCTTTTCATTCTACAGCATGGATGCTGTAAATAAAAGAACTGTAAAATGTAACACTACCTTTCAGGTTGACAGTAATAATAGTCCAGCACATGCATGGTCAGGATTTAAACATTGGTATAACTGTAGCACATGTAGTAATTTACTAGGTAAAGTTCATGTCAATGATTTATGTACGTTTGACTGCTATCTTAAACAGCAACATCACTTGTATGACAGTAAACTTTTATTGTGCAAGTTATATGAAACTGCTTTCTGTGTGCAATGTCATAGAAGTAATAGTAAACAATCAGATGCATTATGTCCTGTCACCACATGTAAAATGTTAATTTCAGAGTTACAATATCAGTCAAGTCAGTAATTTAAAAATTTTCTGTACATCTTGCTAGACAAAAGTGGCATAAACCCACTGCACATTACAAAACAAATAAAAACAGAGATGAGGTTCATGGTGAACTGACAAAAAGATTTAATACACTTCTAAGATACAGTCAGAGTGAGTTCAAGAAATTCAGACAACATATGCAAACACTTTTTCAGAAGTGCATAATAGCTTTAAAGTCAGCACAACAAAATACTGACAAATATAATCTGGTTAGTAAAGAGTTAAAGCAACAGCAGTTAACTAAGCTGATAGAAAATAATTTATAACATGCTATTCTACATTTAGAAAATGGTTAAGCGTACGCAGCACAATTTTTCATGCAGTTAAGGCACTTAAATAGTGATTTTAAATACAAATCAAATGAAAGTAGTTAAATGCAGTAAAGACATGACATCACAAGACTGACATGTATATATTTTCTTTTCACCTAAAGTGCAGCAAAAGGCAGACAACAGTAAATGTAAATCATGTAAATATATCTGTTTTAAGCATGTGTTAGTTAAGTCAATGTCTCTTTTGTTTCTTACAATATTTTGTAATTGCATGATAGCATAAAAAATAGCAAAGACTCGAGTAAAAACAGTATTCAAAAGCAATATTATGCATAGTTAAGCAAGTTAATGTTTATTACAACTGCATTCTAATATCAAGTTACAAGTATATTAACGAATGACTAAAGGTACGAGTAAGTGCTAAAGGAGTTAAGGGTTAAGTGTCTGGAATGCACAGAAAGAAAAAAAAAGTAAATAATGTGAGCTCAAATCTTTCCAGACTGGAATGGGTAGTTACAATGAATGGTGCATAAGATAAAATGTTACTGGTACTGAAATTTATAAGGTCAAGAAAACAAGACTGGTTGCCAGGCCAAATGGCTTTCATTTTTCTGAAACATTATTAAGTATTCGCGTGCAGCATTAAGCAAAAAGCACAAAAGTCTACAAAAATCCTGTTTGGTTATTGTAATAAGATGTCACAATTGTGCATACATGTCATTAATAATCTGTTTGCAAGTAAATGCTACACCGAGTACAGTCAGTACATGAGCTATGGTATGCAGTTAAAATAAATTATGCAGGTCCCTTTACAAAAAGAGAGGGTACAAATAGCTACTAGTGACAGTAAATGTCTTTTCAAAATAGGTAAAAGCAATTCCTATTACAACTTTGACAGTATAGGCAACAGCAAAAGCTTTATAAAAATATTTTCTGTTTTTGAAAATGGCCAAAAAAATTAGCAAATATGTAAGACCAAAGTATCACAGTCTAGGTAACAGCAAAAAGGCAAGCATACATTTAATTCTCACAGCATAAAGCAAATAAACAATACTGCAATAACATGATGTATACTACAGGGGGAAGGGCATACTTTCAATATTACACTAACTGTGTAAACAGTACTGCGAAAGGGACTCAGGTAAAGGTGCAAAGTGTTAATACCAACAGTACATTTTAATATTTCAAGTAATGTAATTAGCAGGCTTCAGTTTAATGCTAAGTTTGAAAATTGAACTAAGTGTACATTACAGACATGTATGTACAAATGCAAAAACAATCTGTACAAGCAAGTGTATTCTGTACAGTATATAGTAAATGGTTTATCTATGTAAATAGAGTAACAAGTCAAAGCTTGGCATTTGTGACGTGTTTTTTTTTTCAAAACACAAGACTGCAATGCCTTTGCAATAAAATCAAGCATTGTCAATAAATTACTGTACAGAACATCACTGTATCGAGTCATATTCAGATTAATCCAGTTCTAACAGTAATGGTTGTCATCATTGTGTTGACACTATAAAACTGTGTTAACTTGTTGTATTACAAGAAAACTAAAGGTTTTGTTTCCCAATTTATTTCTAGTTAATAGCAATATAACTTGACTAAGAAGTACACATTTAAAATATGTATACAGTGATAGCTATGTTTAAAATGTATAAATCCATGTGCACATCTATTTGCTAGTTAGATGCATATACACATCTGTTGCTGCAATATATGTAAAAAATAATATAGTTAGTTAAATACATGTATTTCTGTTTGCTAGCATACATATATTCTGGTACAGCTTGAGACAAGCTGAATGTTCAGTGTCTGGAACATGCTTCAAGGACTATAGATAAAAATGCAGCTGCGAGACAAGGCACGCAACATTCAGCACAGACATCTGCATTTCATTTGCATCATTCTGAACATCAAAACAGAGGGAATTACAATATTTCACAAATAAAAGTAGGTTGGGAAAATGCTACACAAAATAGAACACATGACAATTTCAGTTGTAAAAAGCATACAGCATGTACCTTTGGGAGGATAACATTTAACACAGATATAACAGCATGGTTAGCTAAACAAGGTCAGGCATACATAAAAGTAGAGAAAGAATAAAAGACTGACACATTTCAATAAACAGCACTATCTCTTAGATGCTGTACATTACCTCAAAAATGTAACAGTTCTGACAAGGAAAGACAGCATGCAAAAATGTCAGTGTGTAGACAATAACACAAAAATAAGAATAAACTCTACAGGGGAAAAAAAGGATATGATTTCTACAAATACTGTTTATTTGTATAGACTGCGGTGGTGGTGCTGCAGTAGCATTGTCGCCTCACAGTAAGACGTTGTCCTGCTCGATTCTCAGTTAGAGCTTCTTCTGTGTAAAGACATGCATGAATGGGCATACCTTCATTGAAGGTTGTGCGTCAGTGCCAGCAACTCGGCACGTAAAAATCTACTGCCAATCATTAGTGGACCGGAGTTCTGCTGTGGCAACCCCTAACCGGGAAAAGCCGAAAGACACAACAACAACAACTGTTTATTTGTATAAACAACGCAGTAATACAAAAAAGGACCATGGGTTAAAATACTTGAGTAACAGGCCAGTACGTCATACAGATCAAATGGTAAAAATACCATCCACTTGTACTATGATAGGACAACAATACCAAATTACATTTCCAAGTTTTAAAAATACCAAATGCAAATTTAAAAGAGCTTGATATGAAAACTAGTAAAACAAGATATCTCACAGATTGTACATTTACAAGCACAACGGAAGTAATTCATTACAAGTATCTTTGATAGACAGATGACAATTTAGTACTAATGTATCTAAATTTGTAAATTGAACAAAATGTTGTGTAAATGGACAATATTGTCTTCAAATTTCAAAATGTTTGTTAAAGTGGCACCACAGTTTGTATGTATAGTTTCAAATAACCGAGTGTTAATGGTGAAAGACAAAAAAAAAAAAGCTGACACTGCCCATAATTGGTGGGACATATTCAGAGGATGGTCATCATCTGGGAACAAATTGTTAAATTGGTTAATACATCCTGTGTTAGTAGTTTTAGGAGTCATAATAATAATGACAGCTTAAAATTGTTTTATATGCTGCAGGTTACAAAGAGTTGCAATAACTCAACAAGTCATGGTAAATGCTGTAAATAGCAATGTTGACGAAACAAATGCAATCTTTTCTTTAAAGTTTAGTCCGTTCCTCCAAAAAAAATAAAATAAGGAGGACCTGAAAGAATAATAGTAACTGTTGCTAACATGATTATTAGCTTGAATTAAAAGCTGCAAGAATTATATGAAATATAAAGGAGGTGTGCTGGCATAGCTTAATTAGATTTTGGCATCCATGTAAAGGAGTGTGTTATTGAAAAACAAAGTCTGTAAAAATAACTGCGCAGATGGCAGCTGGAAGGACATCAACAAAGTAAAGAGATGTAACATCAAGCAAGATAAAGTTGGAACACCATGTTTCAGATAATGCAAGACTGAGTTTCTATGGATCATTAAACTACAAAGAACCAAGGACAAGGGAACAAAGGAAAACTGTTATACAAAGAAAGAATGGTTATACATCAGACTTTGAGAAAAAATGTCAGACGTTTTGGTATAAATATGAGTGTGTTTTTAAACAACCTTTGGGAATTTGCCATAGAGAGCTGACAGCATTTGTGTCGCATGCTTGTAGATCCGAAAGGAAAATTAACAGCAAAGCATATTAATTGAAGCAGTGCCTCCGTGTATTTATTGTACGTAGTACAATACAGCAGTAAGACTAGTTGATCACAATAAATAGTTAAATATACTTTGGTATGCGTGCATGTAAATGCAAGTAACAGCAAGAAACCAACAGAAGATGTCATATAATTCTTCAAAGAGCAGTATCTACATTTAATTATGCACAGTCTAGCACATAAAAAAGGGCTTAAATGTGTAACACATACAATAGTACAAAGGAAGGGCAAACACAGAAATTATAAGAAATGCTTCACAGTGTTTTTGCTTGTGCCGTTTTACTGAATGAAATGCATGACGCAAAACTGATTGCACTCACATGGATTAAGGATGATGCAGTTATTTTAAACATGCTATCTTCAGGTTAAAAAATCTTGCAACATCAAAGCATAGGAGAAAACTTCAGTCCTGAGGAAAAACACATCCTTGTGGAGAATATATGGAAAACGGTTTACTATCAAAAATCATGAAAATCACTTATGGGTATGGTGATTTCCACGACAAATAATGTCAACTCATACATATTAATTAGGTTGTATGGTCGACGCAACAAAGTCTACAATTTCTGTTGATCATACATTGTAAATTCCCCATTTACATCCATGCTGTGAGTCCCTGTCCTGTGTATGCCCTTCTAAATGGACGTACATATGAACGTCGACATTCCGAATGCCGCTCCTGCCATGTTCGAGGAGGAGGCTGTCGTGCATGTCAATGTCGACCTTTTGACTGTAAACCTATGGAAAACATCTTTTTGGAAAAAGGGTGCCAAAACAGGCAAAGTAAGTGAAGATTTGGACTCAAGTAATGACTGACATAAATGCTATAGTAGAAAGGAACTGCACCTTGGCACAGTATAGGAAAACAGCTAAACACACATGGTGGGATGTGCCAGGACAAAGTCTAGGCCGAATGCAGTTGCTTATGGCAGGACTGGTGGTGGGCCTTCCACTGTTCAACCTTTAACACGGGATGAGGATTAGCTGCTCTTTGAAAGGGGCCATGACTCTAGTGCAGATGATGCTGCAGGAATTGTGTTGTGGTGTTGACAACAGTACTTTCAGACATTTAAAACATCCACATACAGGCAGTGCAGAAGGTTATTGTTTGGCCCACACTGCTAATTTCAGGCTAGGTGTACTGGCCAATGGTATCTGTGTACATATAACTTTTAAATGTTTCCTTATTAGGTACTCTTAACACCAATTGTAGCACAAATTCTACAGCAACTGTATGGTAAATGTAGACATTATACTTTTAAGAAAGTCACATATTACTATCACAGGTCACATTAACTCCATCTAGACATATTTCTTCAAAGGGTCAGCAACAGAAGCAACTGCATGCTGATGTTGACATTAGACTGGCTGTTGACAATGATCCCGTTCTCATAACACAGCTTCAGGACAGTGGCATGTAGTTACAAAGAGCACTGACAGAGTCTCATACACCACAGCAGGTAGATATCTCTGTAAGCAGTAACACAGGCTCACATTTATCACAATGAGGAAATGACATTACAACCGAAGAAGCACCACATAATGCAACTGTTTCTTCTGCACAACCTGAACTTCTTTCTTAAAACATCTTTATTTAATTATGGATTAAAATACAGGAAAGTATACATTAGCAAAAAGCAAATAAACCATATTAACATTTTTCTGTTTACATACTATCTTTTCTTTGCAACTATCACCAGTCCAGAAATTGCTGAATTTCTGGCTTCCTTAAATCTCACTTCATAGGTTTATAGGTAGGAACTAGGCTATTGGCTCTAGGGCCTATACAAGCCTAGCCAAAAATGTACCCTGGCTTTCGCCACCCAAGAAAATTAAACTTTTATTAGTTTAATTTAGCACTTCTCCTAAACATTCCCACAATATCCATTTATTTATGTGTAATTTTCTCTTCCTCTTTTCTAAAGATCCCTCTACCAATTATTTTATCTCTTTTATAATATTCAGTACTTCAAATACAGTTGGTTTAGACTTTGATTCCCATTTTCTATAACTGCATTTTTGGCAGCCAACAGAATTAAACAATAAGGCCTTACTATGTTTAAACTATTCAATCCTGTATCCCAACTCAAAAGAATCATTTCCTTAATTAGAACTATTTGGTCACCCAATATTTCTGACAGAGTCCCATGTAGGGAATTTTTCTGACAACTCTTTACTCTCCCAAAACATATGTGGCCAATTGCCTTTTTCTTCCCCATCACCCTTCCAGCATTTGCTATCTACTTGAGAAAAAATTCTTTGTAGTCTGCTTGAGCTATAGAAATACCTATACAAACACTTCCAAACATCCTGAACCTTCTGGACTTTGTTGCATACATATGCCCCCCCCCCCAATTTTCTTTTGTAAATTGCTTTTTCAGTCACTCTTCCTAATCTTTTGTATCCTCCTCTAATTGATTCTTATAGTTGTCTTGCAATAGTTTATATGCCACACTAATCCTTTTTTAACAGCAACTTCTGCTCTAGATTCATCTAAAAACTCTACCAGAGTAAGTCTTTTACTTAAGATTCCCCTGTCTTGTTCTTTTTGCTTATACTTTAATATCAATTCCCGGCAGTCTCCAGCCTGCAGTCCAAACATCTTCCTGAACTCATCCCACTGTATTACCTTTCCTTCTCTAGTTATTTGCTCCCAATACCTTGGTTTCTTTGCCAGTTTTCTCCAATAAATTACATCCCCCTCTTATCTGTTTTCTGTACCCCTACTTGCGGTCATTTCCTATTGTCAAAATCTCCTTTCCCCATTCTTGTGTTGGTCTAGTTCTTAGAATACTTTCTGCTTCTTTATGAATATAACATTTTTGCAATTTAAATTTCTCCACGTCTTTTGGGTTTCTAATACCATGATCGGAACGGACCCATTCGTAAGTCAAAGTACGATTAATGCTCATGAAATTAGCATTGTTGCAATCTTTTTTTTTTTTGTTTCAATCTTTGATGTCAGCCAGAAGTGCTCTTTGCAGCACCTACAATGTGCCCATTAATGACTCCTACAATTCGTACAGAGTTACTTGTATTGGTAACATATCTAAATATGATTGTAGATTCTTTTTAATAAGCCCTGTTGCTCCTGCTACTATTGGAACTGTCTTCCACATTGCTCTCTGTTCTGTCTGCAAATCTTGATTTTTATCACTTTGTGTCTCTCTGTATGCCGGACACTGTAGTCACTGTTGTAGCTGTTTCAAAGATCAATGCTACATTTGTCTTCTTTTCATGGACCACTATATCTGGTTTTCTTCACCTGTCTTTTGAACTGTTGGCAATGGGTGATCCCATGTGATGTAGACTTCACATTTTCTGTGATGCTTTTTGGCTCATGTTTTCAGTGTTTTTCAGCTACTTCGATATTATAATGTTTGCACAATCCCCAGTGCAACAGTCTTGCCACATTATTATGCCTTTCAGTATAGAATCCTTCTGCCATTGATATATGACAACCAGCAACAAGATGTACGACTGTTTCCAATTGTTTTACAAACCTACATTTGTCTGTTTTTCCCACATGTTCAATGGACTTTGTAAAGCAACATGTACGTAGTCCACTGTCTTGGACCACCAACATTGACCTTTCATCTTTTGGTTTGAATTCTCCTCTCCTTAACCATTCCTACATTTGATCCTGATCAACATGAGGTTCTTCCAGAAGTTTTCTATACTTGCAACTATATTTATGAATTTTCCACTTTTCTTACCTTCTCATCTGATCCTTCACCTTATATTCTCAATTTTATTTTTTGGCACATACAGTTCCTGCCTTATTTTTATCTACTTATGGTTTGATTTCCATTCCTGCTTGATGCTGACAGGCAATTCATCTTAGATTTATTCTCATGTTTCAAAACTTTCACTATGTTTGGGTCTTGTGAGGTCAGCAAATGTGTGTGTAGTCCCATGATTGCAGATCTCTACATGTTGCCAATTTCAAGGAAGCCCATACCTCCTTCTGAACGAGGAAAATCTTGATATACACTGATTTTTATAAATCATTTGGTGAGCATGAAGCATCCTTCGTGTTTTCTGTGTAATCTATCCAGCGTATTTTGGGGCCATTCAATCACTCCAAAACTGTAAGTTAGGACAGGAAGAGCAAATTGTTTTATAGCTTGAATTTTGTTCCTAGATGTCAATGCTGTTTTCAGGATTAATTTAAGTCTTCTAAAATATTCTTACAAAGTTTTATTAGCATTTGTTCATGTTTTATTGTTGATCCTTCATCAATTCCCACATATTTATACACCCTCTTGCTCAAGTTCATTTTATATGACATTCTTGCCCCAAACTGATGTTTTGTGGGTGCTGCAGTTTTCCTGCTTTAAAGGTTGCTTTTGCACATTTATCAAGACCAAATGACATTCTTATGTCATCTGAAAAAGTTTTGACTATTTGTAGTTGCGCTTTCAGTTCCTCATCTGATGAGCTATAAGTTTTAAATCATCAGCAAAGTGAAGATGAGAAGTCTTTACACTTTGTTGTTTTCTAGGAGCCAAGTTATAGCCATGGCCTAAGCTGTTACGTAGACAGCTTAATGAGGTAAGGGCAAGACAGAATAGCAGCGGTGACAGGGAGTCACCCTGGAATATCCCCCTTTGAATTTTTATCCCTGAAATAATAATTTGCCCTTTATCATGGCTTAATTGCAGAGTGGTTTGTCACTGTTTCATGGTCACTGTAATGTAGTCGATCAGTGTAGGGTTACTCTTATGCATTTTTAAGCACTGTTTTATCCAAGAATGTGGGATACTATCAATTGCTTTTTTGTAATCAATCCATGCCAAACTTAAATTATTCCCCCTTTTACAGTTATCCATTATGACTTTGTTTAGCAACAGATGATCCTTTATTCCATATGGCTTTCGTTTATTACCCTTTTGTTCTATTGCCATGATTGAATTTTCTTCTACATGACTATAAACTCTGTCAGCATCAGTTCCGGTCTATAGTTTATACGTCGTCGGAAGGCAAGTTATTGGTCTATAATTTTTGGGATAACTAGCAGGTTCACTTTAAAGTAGGAGTATTGTTTTTCCTGTTGTTAACCAGGTTGGTGCCAGTTCAGGGTGTGCATATACATAGTTCTTACTCATGGCAAAATCTTCGTGCAGAAATGTTAATACTTTTAGCCAGAAGTTAAATACTGCATCTGGGCCTGTGGTTTTCCATTTGGAGACTTTTTTTTTAACTTTATCTCAATCTCTCTGGCCGGTATTTCATCCCATTTCATATCCTGTACCTTTGAACTTCTTTTTTTTTTTTTTTTTACTTCTACTCATTTAGCATCTTTGTTATGTTCTACAGGATCTTCATAGATATTCCTCCAAACTTTATCTATTTCTTCTTTTTTTGGGGTAGTCTTTCAATTGCTTTTGCCTTGTTTCAAAATTCTCTGTAGAACCTTTTGAGGTCATCAATAAATTGCTTATTTTGCATTTTTCCTTTATATTTATATATGTATCGTCTGTGTTTTTCTGCATGTGCTGATATTTTGCATGGATGTTCTTATGCTCCCTAAGGATCTGCTTCCAAAATCCCACTTTATCTTTTATTCTTGAACTTCCTCCCTAGTTTATCATTATCATCACCCTTTCCATTTTGAATTATAACCTTCTGCTTGTGTTATGTACATGTGTCTTAATTGTGGGGCTCTAAAATATCCCTTCAAAATCAGATAATCCTAAACCACCTTATTCTATTGGAAAGATCAACTTGTCCCACTTAACTCTTACTCTGTTCCCCTTCCAGATATAGTCCTTCAACTCTTTATTATTTATTGTCCACAACTTTTCTTCTACTTGATAAAAATATGCCTAACACATATATAAAACTAAAGGGACTAAAATATTTTCACTGCTTGTATTTTACTATCCATATCCATACTCCTAAATACTTCATCTTAGAGTGCCCTATAAATATGGGTATTGCTGAACCAATTCATGAGTGGGTACATAATTTGCTGCTATAGCCTTTGTTTTATCTTTATTAATTTTATATCCCCAAATGACTTGAAACTGTTTCAAAGTTTTCCACAATACTGAGATGTCCTTTTTAGGTTTTATCATGTAAAAAATAATATCTGCAAATTAAGCCAACTTTTCTTGATAACCACACCAAGTATATTCTTGCATTTCTGAATTCCTTATTTTCTTTGCCACTCTAAATATAAAACAAATAAAAAAGGGGGAGGAGGGCATGCTTACCTGGTTCTTCTGTTCAATCACAGCTTATTAGAGAGGAACCCTCTCACTTTAATTATTTCCTCTGATCTTTCATATATCCCACTAATTAACATTATAATTGCATCAGGGAATGCAAATGCTTCCATTGCCATACTCCTAAAATCCCAGTTTACTCTATCGAATGCTTTCTCTGTGTCAAGACTTAGTAATAGCAGAGGTTTTTTCTTACATTCTGCTTCCCTCCAGATCATCATTATTCTGTTAATGTCATCAAATGGTTGTTTTCCTGCCACAAAAACTACATTGATCCATATCTATCAATTTTGGCAACATCTTTGTCATTTATGTAACTAGTTTAGACTTAAACACTTTATATTCATGGTTTAAAATTGAAATGGGTCAGCCACCACAACTTTCTTCTAAAATGTTGGGTGCTGCTTCTTCTTTTAAAATACTGTTATACGAAATCTTCCAGATCTTTATCACTTTTTTCCCTCCTTTCAAAGTTACATAGTAATACCATCTCTTCCTGGAGACTTTCCAGATAATTGATTTTATATCACCATTTTTATCTTGTCTTCTCCTATATTAACTGTTAGTTGCTGAGCCTCATCTACCTCTAACTTTGAAATAATTAAGTCTTCCATAAATATTTCCATTTGTGCACTGTATTGATTTCCACATTTCTCTGCTTTATACCAGTTTTCATAATATTTTTGAAGTATCCCTAATACCTCTACAGGATCTCTGGTTATTTTTCTTCTTATAGGCTCCCTACATTTGGCAACAACCCTTTCTGTTGCCTAAGTCATTATGCTAAAAGCGTTGTGACCTGGAGTTTTTATCATAAACCAGTTGCTTAATTATAATCTTTCTAAACTCATGCATATTATCCAGATACTTCCTTATTTTCTTTTTAGTACTCTGCATTTACGCCTCCTGTCGGTCTGTGAGATTCCCTTCATTCTGCAGTACTTTAAAATTTGTCAGCCTCACTAAGTAATTCCTATTACTTCTTAACTATATCTATTTCTCTTTTATTTCTAACTGATTTTTAATCTCCATTTTCATTTGATTCCACTCACTAGCCCCAACTTCTGGATATACTTCTGTCTTCCCTAATTACTTTCAAATAATTTCCACTACACATTCATTAACTTCCTCTCATTTTTACTTCATTACCCTGCATTTTTATCTTGTTTTTATTAGTGTATGATGTGAAATAGTCATCGGATGTGTTTTGAAGATTTCAATCAAATGCACACATTCTTGTGAAATATAATTTCTGTCTAGTCTAGCCCAAGTATTGTACCTTAGGGAATAATATGTAAATTCTAAGTTCTTACTGAATTCGCATCTTCCATACCAAATATTTTCATACATTTCTTCAGAAATCTACCACCTTTATTTTCTGTTCTACTTCCCCTTACTACAGCTGCACTATTGCAAATCAAGTTCCACTACTCACCTATAAGTAATATTCCTTGCTGTAAGCTGATCATTTCTTCCCAAATTTTCTTAAGTTCCATAATAATAGTTTTTGGTTGAATATAAATACATGCCAGCATAATCCTCCTCCCTTGCCAATAGCCCCTTAGTACCACAAATCTGCCATTATTTTCTTTCATTCTTTTATCAATATTAGAACTCCTGTAACAGTTAATATAATTACCCCCCTTTTCCTTTGTTCTTGATATTCTGCTGAATTTCAGTCTGGAAATGCTTTCTTTGTCAAATTCAAATGCTCATGTCTTTCCAAACTTGTCCTGCAGCATTGACATTTGCAGTCTGTATTTCTTAATATAATTTGGTGCTCTTTCCTTTTTGTCTATATCTGTAAGACCATTTATGTTCCAAGAAAATATGGATAGTGTAGCCATTATGATAAAAGGTTGTTGCTCCCAACAATTATGCATGTTGCTTTTTTTAATGTATATTTCCAACTATTTTGTTACATGCACACATTAATGTTTGGCAGACTGATCTTTTAGACAATTGTTTCTTCTCATCTCCATTTGAGCATACGTCACATTTTTCAAGACTTTTTGTTTTAATGAAAATCCTCAAACAAAAATCTAAATGCGTTTTCAAAACATCCCCATCCCCTTTTAACTTATAAACATGCACAAAACTATGTATATCTTCATAAAATGAAGCCTAACCCTAGAGGTAGGAACAGTTTCACCCAAATTGATGGCTGCACCCACAGGCATTACCTAACCAAAATGTAAGGTTACCCTTTCTAAAGTGCATACTACAGACTATGTTCCTACTTGCAGTGATTGCTGTCAGTTTGCTTCTTATATCTATTCCCCTCCCAGATGTGAAAATCAGCGCTGTATGCTTTCAGAAAGTATTAACTTTTAGCCCTAAGAAAAAGTACACTGGCAATTTTTAAATAACAATAAATTGTACACTGTTCTATTAAATGCATTATAATGTTAAGGCTGATAGGCTGCTGTCTTTTATTCACTTCCCATAACTTCAGACTTTATTTTTCATTGAACTTCTTGCCATTGTACCTTTAAATTTTGCATTTTCCTCAGAAAAGAATGCTTAGAACTCTCAATATTAATTGCTTTCACCTGCAGACAGCGCATCTCCATGTAAAAGGAGTCAGCAATCTTTTTAAATTTCACTTGGAACAGAATGTACAGACTTCCTGATTCTCACTGGTCATTTTCTAATAGAAAAAAGCAAGCTAATGCCTTTGCAGATGTAAGAAGTTTGGAATTTTTCATGGTGTTTATCATTTTGTTTTATTTTTCAAACCTACTTGCTTACAAAAAAAAAAAAAACACTTGTTTATAGCTTAAGCCAAGGGCATTAGTCTAGACATTCACAATTGTTTAAAATAAGAATATCTTAATTCTACATATACTATAATATAATATAATCAGTGCACATTTACACCCCACCCCACCCCAGCAGCCTGAGATCGCAGTGTGTTAACATCATGCCCTAGTGAACCCATATTCAGATAAGTCGATAATGAGACAAATGGAATGTCTTTCCCACATGCTATGGGAGTCCTCTTGGGTGGTCCTTGCATTACATCACTTCACTTCCTGTTATACTATTACCTCATGTCATCAGTTAGTATAAAAGCGAAGGGATGTAGTCTTTACCTTAGATTCTTATGAAGTGTCGTGGTTGTTTTGGGAAAAAAGTGCTCATTTGAATTTATTAAAAACTGTTGGCTACTTCAACTGTGCCATTTGTTGTGTGCGATCTCTCGTCTCCCAAAGTGCATCTTCTCAGGTTGGTTGGTTACTTATCTCACATGACTGAGTTCCATCTAGATCTGGTAGATGAAATGTACTGTTTGCTGGCCATAGTAAAGAAAAGCCCAGATTGGTGGCTGTCTTACTATTATTGATTGTAATTAGGAGTGTATCTTAAAGTCACAAAGGTTTCAGTTAAAACTGAAGACTTTGGCATTATAATGTGCAGGCATGCCTGGCTCAGGTTTATTGACGTCTTCAAGGCAACTTTTATTTATTACCCCTTTCAGGGCCCTTGTCTGTTTAGTTGTGAAGTAAAAGTACATTTACAAATAATGCAAAAAAGAGGGGAAAGCCCTATCGGCTTTTGGCATAAAATTCCATTCACCTCAGTAATCTTTTTCAAGGATTCAAAACAGCACACATCAAATATGGTTCAAATGTGGTGATCAGTAGAAGAACAGGCACTCTGGGAGGAGCAGAAATGTTCATAGAAACTTACAGAGAGGCTGCCCCCTTCAACTTTTTTAACTATTATGTGTCACAAAGTATAGCTCAGTAAGACAGTGATATCCATGGGGTTACAGTTCCCTTCCACTTTTACTCTGTGCCCATGTCATTACCCTTGTCTAGCAACCCACCCCATCAAAACCCAACAGCAAGAAGAATGGTTAACAACCTTCTGCTAAAAAGAGACATCCCTCCCAGGAAAAAAATGTTTTTTTCACTACCAAAGAGAGCAAAGTACTTCAGGTTTACTTTTGATTTAAGTTGCCTAAGCAGTTTTTCATTTCTAAAGAAACATTTTAAATGATCATTATGAAGTCCACTCATCTGTTTTTATCTGAAGGAAATTGAATGTGCCATTTGAACCTCTAGGAGACATCCTAGTCTGTGTCAAGATTGCCAAGGAATTCAGGAGGAGTTTCTATTTGCTTTTTGATAAGAGACAGTCACTTGCCTTTCCAAGCTTCACAATTTGGCCTCAGCTCAGTCTCCAGGGTTTTCACCAATTACTTGTTTTTAGCAATAGTCGTCTAAAGACACTAGGGATAACAAGATTCCTCCTAGCTGGTCAACTGACTTCTAGCTGCTCCATCCCTACATGATCTGCTCAGTTTGGGAGTCTGTCCTCCAGTATTCAAATTTCTTTCTTTCTTTTTTTTTTTTAGATCACTGTAGGTCCTCTCCCATTGGTTCCCCTACTTACACCCAGTCAGCCCATTCATTCTTGGGAACAGTGGTTGGGAGCTGGACATTTCTGGGGTAGGCATGAGCCATACAAGCCCGTTCTTTTCTGCCTGACAATCTCAGTTGATGCTATGTTCTCCCATGAAAGTGGCTGGTAGGGAGCATACTAGCTTATTGGTCATATGAGGAGGCATAGCCTCTACTCCTGAGAGTACCCTTTGTGTCCTTAGCAGCTCTTCTCTGCTGTCTCCTGAGGAGAGGCATGCCTATACATGCTTAGTTCTCCTTGGCACTTAAGCAACCTGAGCTTGATAGGTTGGACTGCACTGTGTGTAATACTTAATACACCCGCGAGGTGGTTACCATATGATGAGCTGAAACATCCTCCTTCCTTGCAGAATTAGTGGGACTGCTTGCTCCCATCCTTCTCAGCCAGTTTCTACAGGCATCCAAGCTCCTAATCAAACTCAGGTCTCCTGTACCGTAGTCAAGGTTTTATCTCTTTACACCACAGACTGACTTTTTAAATGTTTCATTTTCTGAGTACAGCAGTGAAGCTTACAAAGTCTCTTTTGGAGCCTTCCCTGATTCTTTAATTCTGCTGCAGTCTGCACTCCTTATAGTGCAGAGACCTTCTTCCTCTGCAGTGCAAGGTGTCTCTGTTTCTAAACTCTCATACAACATCTGTTATTCTTTGCCTTAAAACTCTAGGCCTCATGACAGCTGAGATCCCTGTGGCACTGTTTGTAAGGTGCCACATGTACTTCAGGTAAAGCTAAAGATCTTGAAAGAAATATCTCAAAATGTGGATTCAGCTTCCCAGTCTCATAGGAACAGTCCATTCCAGATTCCCTATTCTTTAGTGGCAGTTACCACTTATGCATCTGTCGTAGAGCAGGGAGGGGAGTTATGAGGGGGAGACTGCCTAAGGTGATTGGACTCCCAAAGAGACAAATTTTCTCATCAGTATACTGGAAATGAGGGCAGTCCTATCTCTAGTTGTATTTTCATGACTTGCTGCCCAAGGATTTGATAGGCACCCTGACATTTTCTAACAGAAGTACTACTGTACAGTGCATCAGCAATCATAATTAATTTGTTTTTACTGTGTGTCAAGAGGCTGTAAGGGTTGGGGAATAGGCTGTGCCATAGCCAGTAATATTTCTGTTGGTGGAGGTGGGAGATCAGTTTACTTAGACTAACTCTGGTGTTGTTTGTCTTTTCCTCATGGGTAGTCCTTCATACTGTAGGTGGCACAATACCTTTCTTTGGTCAAGCCGTGCAGTGACCTCTTTGTATTGCCAGTCAGTAGTAAAAGCAGCAGTTTCTACTCCTTAATCACTCCACTAGGTCTCAGAGATATGATTTCCTCTGATAAGGTTCATTTAGAAAGCAAAATAACACAAGTCCAGATGTATTCTTGTAGCCCCATTTTACCCTCAGCAAGTGTGATTTCCCATGCTTTGGCCTCACCTATTGAAGAAACCTCTGTGCTTTCATCAACTCAGAACCTTCCTGTTGTGCTTGTCACTCCTTACAACTAACCATCTAGTTTTTCCACTTCCTTTAATAGCTGGTAAGTCTACCTTTCCTTTGAGTGGTTCAAATAATTACCTCTTCCAAAAATCTTACACACACAAGAACTGTAAAAGTGTGTGTGCTTCTCCATATGGACTATGTCTAGAGGCCTGGATCCATCCATTTACTGCTCCAGTCCCTTCCGTCTTAAAATGTCTTGCTTACATATTTGACTTTGGGCTTAGTTACTCCTCTGTTAAGGTCCATTTAGTGGCCCTACCAGATTTTCAGTAGAGCACAGATTCCTTGTCATTATTTCAAGTGTACAGTATGCAAAACCTTTGTTAAAGGTACATTCCTCTTGATATCACCACTAAAAGATTCTGCCCTTCTGCATGACCTGCATTTTTTGTTAGAAAAGCTAACTCTGTCTAAGTTTGAATCTGCAGTTTCTGCCAAGTTGAAGTTCCTTTTCTGGAAGCCTCATCCTCCTTGTGGCCATTTTCTCAACCAGAAGCATTTCCGAGCTGAATCAAATTGTAAAAATACCCACTAGAAGCTCTAATATCCTTCATTTGTCCTTACCACCTTAGCCCAACCTGCAGCATGCACTGCATCTCCTCATCCCTGGTTAAATCTAACCAGAAATATGTCATTGTGTCTGTCAAGCCTACTAGTACCACCACACTGCCAACTGAGAGCATCTTTAGGGACATCTTCAGGGAAAACCTGCCTCATCTTGGAGAAGACTGATGCACAATTCCTAACAATCCCCACAAAAGCACCCAGTTCAGAGGGATACTGCATTCACCTCTGACTTTTACAAGCACATAATAGATGTGTATAGAAAAGCCAGTAGATATCCACACTATATCTTAAGGGAAAGTCAGGAGTAAATCTCTCTGGTGAAACTCCTGTATTAATAGACCATATAAAAAAGAAAGAAAATAATGAAAAATTGTTAAAAGAAATCTAATCTCCTTATCTTTGGACCACAGTAAAATAGGCTTGCAAGGAACTTAAAAGCAAGAATATAAAATGTAAAGCAAAGTGCAAGCTTAAGGTCACTACAGATGCCAAAAGAAACTAAAAAAGTTTATTTATGTCTGGAAATTAAGGAATGATGTCAAACAATGCACTACACATATTCTGATCCCAAGCATATGGCTAATATTCTAGCAGACAACGGTAGTGCTAACTTTATTGCACCTACCAACATTTTTGCTTCCATTATCCCTGAAAATGTATTTCCCCTTGAAATCATATTGGTACAAATTTTAGAATCTCTGTCAAATGCTAAACATGTTTCCATGTGACCATACAACATGTAAAGCTGCAGTCTCATGCCAAGTAGTTTGTCCACAGTGCCTAGAGAACAGCTACTGTGACTCCCCTATATGAGTGGCCCATCTCCTAGCTTTTTCATTTCATTTTCTAACCGAAGGCTTGCAGCTGCAGTTTCTAAAGTGACTATGGAAAAATGGCTTACAGAATTCATTCATTTTTGTTATAACAAGTAGAATATAGAGGATTATGACTGGGTCCGTAATCATAACTAGCTTTATATGTGTTTGAGACATGGATTTCAAGAAATTCACACAGATCAAAGCTTGAGAGGCGAATCTTTCATGCACACTGAGAACACATGTACAGAAGATACCCAGTCATAAATTTTTGTAGTGCATGGACCTGTACATGCTCGCATGTTCTACATTAGTTAGAGAAAAATGTAGGAGCTCTGATATACTTTAGTTTTGAAAGCTGTAACACACTCACCACTGCCACACAGAGAGTTTGGAAGTGTTGCGGAAAGTACAAAGAGATTTAAAAGATGAAAGCATCAGCTAAATTAAGTATTTAAGCATGTTTTAAAACTCTTTGGTCTACATAACACTCTTCTTTGGAGGCTGCTGACCACTGCTGATGTACTAGTGTGAGACTACAGCTTAACAGCAGTTAGCTTTCCTTTCTGATATCAGAAAGATGCTTAACAAGCCTGTCTTTTCTCTGTTTTTTTAGTGTAATCACATAGCACCATCCACTGCAAGCCTCTTCTATCAATTCCAAAAGCTCATTCTGCTAGATTAGTTGCCTTCTCTCAGGTTTTCTGGAATGCAGGTCTGATTGATATTTGTTCAGCAGCTACCTGATCTTTTGTCGATCTTTTCACAAGACAGTGTTGCTGGATATGAGATCCAGGTCCAGGTTCTATGTGGTCAGTGCTACAAGAGGTATGTTCCCATAAGGGAGACTGTCTGGCAGGATTAGTTTGGACTTTGTCCTGCTTTTAGAGAGGATGGACCTCCTCTTACTAGATGTGAAAACTATGTAGTTAACAATGATAAAGCTGGAAAAGCAGGTCCATACTCTATAACATTCCTTCCTATTTTCCCTTTCCTCTTCTTTTCTTGTCTAAGTTGGTCTCGAAACCTATTGCTCATTATTATTCAGTTTGTAAGATATATTACAGATCTGGAGAGGAACAGCACAGTGGTGCATCTGAGATGAGAGAGTGACCAAAGTAGTACTGGAATGTTTTATGATGGCTGTTGGCCTTAGTCTTACTGTTACAGAGGATGAACTTACTCTTCCAAATCTGTAGTTATGACAAGCATGTAGCCGTCATATGTTGCGTTCAGGGTAATTTTTCAAGTCTCTGGGATACATGCCCTCTTCTCTCCTCACAGTCTACAGCACAAGATTACTTATGATGAAGGAACAGAGGGAATCTTTAGAATGCGTCCCCTGTCATTTGAGTATGCCCTTTATCTAATACAACACCTGTAAAGGCATTCTGCTGGTGACACAGCCACATCACTGTCAACCAAGGATTGCATTTGTACTTTCATTGTTAGACTACAAACATACTGTAGATTCATTAGGTTATGCTTTGGGAGTTCATCTCCACTTTTGTATAGTACAAGGCATATGATGTCTGTCCCAGAAGTAACAGCATGTAAACTTCAGAGAGATTTAGATTGTCCCTCTGGCTGTGACAGCCTTCAGCCTTGAGCTAGGGACTCTTCAGACTGTTGCAGATGATACAACACTAATGTGGTATAGCATCAGACAGGAATACATTCATCCTGATCCTCTCTGCAGGCTGTCCTCGAACTTCTGGTAGACTTGTCACAGCACAGTATTATTCCAGCTTAGCACAATGTTTTGGCTTGCAGTGTAAAAAGAGAAAGAGCAGTTTTACACATGTGCAGACTTGTCAAACAGACATTTCCCATGCTATCATAAAAAAAAAAAAAAAAAAATAGGATAAGCCAGGAATGGATCTGTTTTTATTCTGTGGGATCACCTGTATGCTTGGTTTCGCAGCAGTCTCTGAAAACAACCAAGGGTGGGACTTCTTGTACACATTTCCTCCAACCCTTGTAGTTTTGAAGCTGTTGCTGAAGGCAGAGGAAAAAGCAAATGTCATCCTCATTTCTCTATGCTGACCAAAACAACCATGGTTCACTCACCCCCACACAGATGTCATAGAAATCATGCAACTGGGCAGAGGCTGTTAATGCTTTGCCAGTGCCAACCCTAGCCTTATCTCCCTTTTCAAAGAGAGATTGGGCAGCCATAGCAGCAGTGAATTTATGATTGCCCATCCAATTATCTACTCCTTTTTGATGGAAAATAGGGAATGTTGTTGCTTAATTTGGATAGAAAGTTTTTTTCCTAAAAAGGGGGATGTGCTGCATGACAAATCTGTCTTTCAACTTTGTTTTTATTTAAGTGTATTTAGATATGTGATCCTAGTATTTGTAGGACTGTTTGATTTTTGAGAGTATAAGAGGCATAGGTGCCAGAAGCTGTTGAAGACTGGGGAGGTGTGACAGGGGCACTTAGTGATCTAAAAAGGGTAATTTTTTTGTAACTGTTTACTACCACAACGTAGGTTCACTTGAAGGACATTTTAAGCATATCCAGTTCCCTTTTGGTGCTTGAATTAACATTTTCTGATTGGTCTTGCCTATCCCATGGCTGATAATTGTATATTGGTCCTAGTGAAAATAACTGTGATCATACCATAGATAATTTGAGGGGACCCATGTAAGGGATGCAGCATTTAGGAACTGCCTCTATCCATTAGTGACATGAGGGGCAATCTTGGAGTACATTTTCTATTACCCATCCTTAGATCCAAGTTGCATTTGAATATGGACAGATGAGCTTTGTTTTATTTTTATGGATAGTCTGTTCTGGAACAGTGGTAGTCTTTGTGATATATATATATCCATATCTCCACAGCATTCAGTTTAGATACCTGAACTGAGCATTTCTGATGCCATTTGACTTGCTGATGTTCAGTAGGTCCATCTATATTAGGTCGGAGGATGCCTTGTATGCCAGACATGTCACCTGTAAGCACTCTGTAGGATACTGAGTATAGTAATAAATCTTTGAGGTGGTCCATGCAAGACCTGTTGTTTAGGACTTGTATCTTTTTAGTAAGGTATCATTGAAGGTATTCCAGTTGTTGCATGGGGCTGGACAGATACATGCCAAAGTGGGCATTATACAAAATGATTGACATAATGATAGCTTTGTAAAGGGGGACAACATCATCTCTAGTTCTAGTTGCAGTCAATTTGTTTATAAGCTGTGCAATATAGAAAGGCTTTCTTATGACTCTGGGCACATGTTGATCAAAAGTTAGGTCACTGTACACACAAGTTCCCAAATGCTAAACAATTGGATCAGCTCTCAGAGGGTATTGTCATGATTTTGACACCAGTTATTATTTGGGACAAACCTTCCTGCATGATGGCTAATTCATTTGGGGATTCAATAACTGCTCCTAGCTTGCAGTCATCTCAAACTTAGCCAGCCAAAGCTCTTTTGTATTTCCTTTTACTTTTGAGATGTATATGCCAAAGAGAAGAAGTCTCAGCACTGAACCCTGGGGGACTCCATGGTGACTGGTCTCTTCCCCTGTTTTGATCTTCTGCATCCTATGAGCGAAGTTGGCAATACAGCTGGTAATGCAAGTGTTTGCTCATACATTATTCATCTTTTGTACTACACCGGAGTAGGGGATTGTGTCAAAAGGCTTGGCCAGGTCAAGGTAATGTGATGTGAACTGTTTTACCTTCATCCATTGCTTTGGTAACAAGAGTAAAGCTTAAAATTTACCCATGATTTTGAGCCGTTCACACTTTCTTCTGGGCCGTTTTCGAATACATTTTAGGGCCATGCATACATGCATGCATTCCTTGATTCACCTTCCTGATTGCATTAAATTATATTCCTTGTATAATACAGCACCAGTTGTTAGAATGTGTTTTAAATCTGTAGTTTTGAACAGTCTTCCAGTAAGCAATGAAACAAAATGTATGAACCAATGATGACAAAACTACCCATTTCAGAAAATTTCAACCATAAAAGGCCACTCAAACTTCTGCCATTACTCATTACAATCCACCAATATCAGTAAATATGCAAAATGTCTGCAGAAGTAAGTCATCTAAATAATTCCACATTTAAGGGATCTCTAACTAATGAAGAGGTTGCTGCTAGGAAACAACTCTATATTTCATTGTTTCATCTACAAATAAACTGGCTGTAGTCCTTGAAGACTAAATTGCCTATGTTATATTAAAAAATGATAAGCTAATAATATTGCAACAGGGAATGGATGGCAAACTGATAACCGGTTCATAGTTACTAGGTAACTCCTCTAAAGGAGGACATTCACAAGACTGTAGCATCCACTCTCTTTAAAATACAACATATTACAGTGTCAGCCATCCATCTGAATAGTGTGGAAGTAGAACCCACAGCCTTCTGCATCAAACGAAAGGCTACTACCTGTTGTGCTACTAACAGTGGAAATGGTCTTGGAATAAGAAGCACTAAACTTCTCTTCCCCTGAAGCTCTCAGCTCCTTGTAAAATGTATTTGTTTACCAGGAAAGTCTGACTTGGAAGAAAGCCAACTTTCAGCAGAGGCCCAGGGAGAAATGCTCCAGATGCATGTCTTTGTAACCTAGGAGGAAACCAGAGTACCCAAAGGAAACCCACACAAATGCAGGAAGGACATACAGACTCCGCACAGAAGGCACCCCAGCCAAGAATCAAACCACATAACCTCTTGCTGTGAGGCAACAACACTACCACTACACCATCCACTTGACACAACTAAAACTCTCAATTCCACAGCAGAAGAAATCTGGAAAAAGTCAAAATTTATTTGGGGGGGGGGGGTCAAATGGCCAAAACCAGGGACACATTTAAATATTGCTTGTATAATCTTAGAAAGTTGCTAAAATAATGTTTTGTGTTGCCGTGTGTTTCCAAAAAAAAAAAAAAAAAAAGATGGTAAGACTGAAACTTAAAGGGCTATCACTATGATTTGCCAGAAAACCACAAATCTTAAAAGGAACAGACCAAAAGCATGAGCCAAACTCCCTGAATCTCATGTGGTGGTGTGGGTAGAAAATGCAGGACCCTGTACCTAAGGTACAGGGTTTGAGCCCACAAACTTCTAACCACCAGTTATGGCATCAGTCAACTAACCACCGACAAACAGTGGGGCTCGCAGACGATCCATGAGAGCACAGAAAGGTTGTATTCCACGTGTGGCTGTGGACATTGCAACTGAGCCAAGGAAGGATTTATGTGGTAGTATTTTGCAGTCTGCTCAGCACAGCCTTCCAAAACTGATCGAAACAGAAATCAAGCTAAGCATACTAAATCTTATTTCTCAGACAAAAGTGAGGAGATATATCTAAAAGACAAAAAGACTAAAATGCTTAATTTTTTCCTATAAGGCCTTTGTATAATAAATGTGTAATATTCAGCTCTTAAGGCCAAGGAATGTAGTAATAAGTAATGTGATTATACAGAATAACCACTTTGAATAATATTCTTTTTCTTATCCTCCACAACTGTTCTTTCTCACAAAATGTACTATTGAGAACAAGTTTTATCTGCCCTGATTACCTGTGCAGCTGGTAAAAGCTAGTTGTCCACCTTCAGTCCAAGTAGAACTATACACATGCTGCTGCTGCTGTTTGGAATGAGCAATCTTAACTTTTAATGTGAAGTTGTTCTGTCTAGCTATTCATTCTTACTGATGGGTTCAGAGACGATCCCTCGGCTCCGAGTCAGCCTACTACAAAGCTCGAGGTCTTCAAATAGCTCGAGGCCAAGTCCCTATCCCATGATGCACCTAGAATTACCTCAGATCTAGTTTGCCGCTGCAACAGATCGGAGGTTCTCGTTAGCTCAGGCCAGTAAAACTTATTTTTTGAATATTTCTTATATTAATAACTAGGCAGTTTTAGATAGTTTTATAAAGCTCTTATAGCTTATTAGTGTATTTAGCTATACTGTATTTCCCTTTCCCTGGTGTGCTTTGTATTTCTAGTTGGCCTCTTGTTTTTAAGCCTAGTTTAAAGAGTTTATTACTATTTTGAGTGTGCTTAGCAGTGACCTTTTGTCACAGTCTATAAAAGACTTTAGATAAGATTTTAAGTTTAGTGTGTGTTATATAGCAGCTATCTTTTTCTTTCACTATAGTCTGCTTAGCATTTAAAACTGTCTCTGTCACATTAATATTTAGATAATGTTTGTGTGTGCGTGTGACTTGGCCTGAATCTTCTAAAAGGCTCTTGATTGTTGACTTACTGTTGAAATATTTTTTTCATAGTTGACAGTAATTCTCTGTTGGATGCAATAATGGCTGACCAAAGTGCCCTAAATCTGGCCAATAAATGTCTGTAACTGACAGCCATGTCAATTGTGTGTACTGTTTAGGAGCTTTGCATTTATAGGATAGCTGCTCCATATGCCATTCTTTCTCCTCCAGAGTCTACAGGCGAGAAAGAGGAAATTAATAGACAGAGGCTTGTTGAAACTCTCCTTCCAAGAAGCTTTGAGCGACCAAGATGGATCCACTAAGGTCCTCAAAGTCTTCTAAGACGTCTGAGACAAAAAAAATCAAAGAAATCTTTGACTTCGGCTCCACAGACATCGGAGCCGGTCCCCAGTCCTGGAACCGGTATCCGAAATTCCTAAGAGTCCTTTACTACAATCGGTACCACCTTCGGTCCATTCATCTCGGTCCTGTATTAGCCTTTCTGATCTGGATGTGGATCATGTGTGCAGAAGCTGTTACAGGCACCGGCCTTTGCAATCCAACTGGCTTCAGAGCCGAAGACTCTTATACTAGCTACAACATTTCCTCCACCAAGCCATACAAGTCCTTCAGAGCCGGAGGAAACGGACTTGTTGATTGTGGAACCTTTGGAGCCGGCACCTGCTCCAGTGTCTTTGGCTCTGTTCACTCTCACATCCTCAGTGCCAATCAAGGACTCTAGGAGCCAACACTCTCTGGTCGGGTCCGGGGAGGATAGTCTGACCGACTTGTTGGTTCCGACTGTGCCTCTCGGGGCTTCGGCTCGGATGAGCTTGACTCCTACCTCTGGCTCAGAGTCCACTGTCCAGGTGCCGGGGTATCGACAGTTTCCTCGGATCCATCGGTTCCCTTGCATCGAAGCAGGGGTGCATTCAATGCCATGAGAAGATTTATGTCTCCTAAGACATCCTTGACCTCAGGTTTGGCTTCTTCCTTCCCTAAAGCACCTGTGTCTGCTTCTGCTTCACAGATCCTGGACAAGCGTAGAGACCCAGAGCCTCAGGAAGCCTCATTGTGTGGCCCTTGCTCTTCCGAGACCTCACCAGATGCTCCCACTAATGACATTCCCAGGAAGAGAGTTTGTAAGAGGAAGCATCTAAACAACCCTCAGGAGTCCCTAACATCTGATGCTGACTTGGATGAATCAGAAGGGTCCCCACAGTCCCCCTCTGAGGATATCTCATTTGCAGAGTTACTTGAAATCCTTAGACAGAGGGGTGACTGGCAGTCCACAAACCCTACTGAGGATGAGTCGGTTCTCATGAATGCTTTCGGGTCTCAGCCTTCCACCTCTTGGGTGTCTCTGCCCTTCGATGAGCTTATCCAGCTGGTCTCACAAAGGGGGTGGGAGTATCCGGATACTATGGAGCCTGTCCCTTGGAGGCCTAATAAGTTCATATCTGCCCCCCAGGCTAAATCCTTCTTGACAAAAGGTGGGCCAGTTGATGCCATGGCGGTGACGGCAGCCACCAAAAAGGAAATGTCAGAAACTTCTTCTGTCCATCCTCCTAACAGAGACTCCAGGATCATGGATAGATATGGGAACCGCATGATTTCTTCGTGTTTCACTGTTGCAGTCATTACATTTGGGTAATCTGCTGGCAGGTTGCCCTCAGTCTGTCTGAATTCCAAAGTCTTGGGTCCTGCATCGGTTGCTGTCTCCTCTTCCATGACGGCAGGTCGTCAGGGGTATAAAACATGCATTTTCTTTAGTCTTTCTTGCCGCGCGGTGCCCGAAGCAGAAGCATTTCACAAGTGCCGGTCGGCCGACTACTGAAATATTCGAGTTTGAGTTTCAGAACCAAAGTCTTCACTAAAGCTAAGTACCCCGTTGGGGAAACTTTTCTCTTGCTTTTTACTGATGTCAGAAAACGTTAATAATTGTATTACTTGTGGGAAGCAAATACCTCATAAGGATTTCCATTTATACTGTATTCCTTGCCTAGGCCGTGATCACAACGTGCCTGGTTGTCGGTTTTGTGCTAGATTTAACCAAAGTGTCGGTATATTTTTGCATCAAAGTATTTTGGAAACAAATTTAACTACCCAGAAATGTCGTCGGATAGCAATCCGACTTCCGGAGTACATAAAAAAACGCAAAAAAAAGGACAGAGAAAGGCAGTCGAGATCCAAAACCAACAACGAAGCTTCTCCTAAGCCAGTCGCCGGTACTCAGTGAGGCGCTTTTGCAGCCCCTGATACCCGCTACCTTCGAGTTGCAGGCCTCTACCGACACCCATGTGGAGTCCGGCATGCCGCAAGATACTCAAGGTATTAGACCGACGGATGTATCTCCCTCAGATGGGTCCGGAGCCGCTGAGCAGGCACCAGCTTTTGAGGGTGTATTCAGACCTCAACATTTGTATATCAAACCGACGACAGCTGCAAAAGCAAAGACAAAAGCAACTTCTAAAACTAAAAAAATGACGCATGAACCACGTACACAGGCCTCTATGCCTAAAAAACAGATGATCAAAATGGCTGAAGACCTTATTACCTTGATCAGGGGTACCCATCCGCCTCCAGATAAGAGGCCTAGGCAAGACACTGATTATGAATCTTCAGATCAGGTTTCTATTTCTTCTGATTCCTCTTCTGATCAGGAATTATCTATACCTCCCTATGAGGATTCTGATGCTGAGGAGTCTATTCCGTCCGCATCTCCTCCTGAGGATTATTCATTTGGAGAAACCTTGCATACTTTGAGGGAGCATTTTCACTAGGAGAGTCAAGACTTCTCAGAATCAAAAAAGAGGCCCAGGGATTTCCTTCTTCTCCCTCAGCACAGGCCTTTAGCCATTCCCCTTGTCTTAGACATTGTGAATGATGTGTTGTCAGAGTCCAGCTTGACCCCTGACTCCTTACCTCCGGCTCCCAGTAAGCCTGACAGATATTACAGGGTCCCTGACTCACATAAATTTTTATTTAGAAACCCTGCTGCTGATCCTGAAACTATTTCACAGGGTCCTAGGGAGTTAAGGCCTCCACAGCAAAAAATCCTAACCCCTCTGACAGAGATTCAAGTGCACTGGACAGATGGGGGAAAAAGGTTTATACATCTGCAACCTTGGCAATCAGGGCCTTAAACTGTCAATTTCATATGCTTAAGTACCAACAACATGTGATGGGATTGCTGAAACAGAAAATGATGATGATTTCAGAATGTGCAGAAAATGAAGAATTGCAGGAATTATTGCATGCAGCTGAACAAGTTGGAAAGCATAATTTGCAATGTGGTTTTGATTCCTTAGAGGCCTCCTGCAGGGCCGCAGTTAGTGGATCTGTGATTAGGAGGCATGCCTGGTTAAAGGAACAAAATTTGCCTGATCATGTTAAAGCTAAATTGCTAGATGCACCTTTACAGCATGATTCTCTGTTTGGTATTAAGGCAGAAGAGGTTTTAAAGAAAATGGAAGACTAAGCTAAGTCTATGCAAACTGTTAAAGACTTCTTACAAGTGCAGCCACCAAGATTTAGTAGACACTGGCCTACAAAAAATTGGCCCTTTCCTGTGTCAGACAGAGCTCAAAGGGGCAAATCCAGATGCCCTAAGGATTCCAGATACCAGGCGCAAGATTCATACAGGTCAAAGTAATGGGGCGCTTCCACCTCCAAATCCGGAGGAGATAAAGCACAAGCCTACAGAAAGCAATCCCAATGACTTCCCTCTGCCTACACCAAGCACTTATCTTTTGGCAGCACCCATAGGGGGAAAAGTAGCACTTTTTGCTCAAAATTGGCAGTTAATAACCCAGGACAAGTGGGTACTAAACATCGTATCACAGGGATACAGATTCCATTTCCACACTCTGCCAATGGCAAATGGTTGTCCATATCTGCCAAAAAATCAATGGGCAGAGGCACAGAAACAGGTTACGTCCCTCATGGATATGGGAGCCATTCAAACAGTACCAGAACAGGAAAAAGGACAAGGTTTTTACTTAAGACAGTTCCTGGTACCCAGAAAGGACAAGACCTGGCGGCCATTTCTGGATTTATCGATTCTGAACACATACCTGGACATTCCAAAATTCAAAATGCTGACTGCAGCAGCTTCTGCCCATGCTGGGTAAGAATGCTTGGCTGGCGACTTTAGACCTAAAAGAGGCATACCTGCATGTCCCAATAAGACAATCGTGCGGAAGATACCTCAGATTCAAGGCTGGCTTAATGCATTACCAATTCTCCACTGCCCTTTGGCTTATCTACTGCTCCCAGGGTCTTTACAAAGTGCCTGGCACCAGTAATTGTATTTTGCAGACAAAAAAGTATACAAATATATCCTTACTTAGACGACTGTCTCATTCAAGCAGAGAACAAGGACACTCTTCTTCGACACCTGGCATTTGTGAAAAGGCTTCTAACATGCCTAGGGTACACAATAAATGAAAATAAATCACAACTGGTACCCTCTCAAAAGATAACATTCCTGGGTGCAAGTTTGAATACAACTGCCCGGATGGCTTACCTCACACCAGACAAGCAAATGCAACTGACTACTTACTTCAAACTGATGGCAGCAAAAACCCAGTCTTCTGCAAGACAAATTCTGCAGGCTCTGGGCTTTATGGCATCCTGCATCCTACTGATTCCATATGCAAGACTGCATATGAGGAAACTTCAATGGTACCTAAAAAATTTATGGAGTCAGCATTCTCATAGTCTGGAAACAATGATTCCTCTCATTCCCTGCCTGCAACAGGAGTTTCTATGGTGGGCAAAGGCATGTCACCAAAAGATGGGACAGCCCTTCACTCTACCCCCTGCCAGCCAAACCTTAACAACAGACGCATCAGATTATGCCTGGGGACCCACATGGCAGGAAGATACATTCAGGGCATATGGACGCCAAAACAAATGCACCTACATATCAACCAGAAAGAGATGCTAGCTGTTTAAAATGCCCCAACAGCCTTCAAGGACTTACTTCATCCAGGACAACTACTGATAAAGACGGACAACACCACAGTCATGTGGTATATAAACAAGCAAGGGGGCACACACTCTTACCCCCTTTGCAGATTAGCCATGGCACTGTGGGACACAGCTTTGACCTACCAAATACATCTTCAAACTCAATTCCTGCCATGAAAACAAAACACTGGCAGACAATTTAAGCAGAAACCTTATGGATCCTCACGAGTGGAAACTAAATCCACAAGTCTTCAGCATGATAGCAGAGAAATGGGGGAGCCCAGACATAGATCTATTTGCCTCTCCTCAAAATTATTAATTGAAAAGATTCTGCACAAGGACTTATCACAGACAAGCATGGAAAGTGGACGCCCTATCCTTCAGTTGGAAAAACCTGTCAGTTTACGCCTTTCCTCCTCTGCCTCTTCTCTCCAAGGTCCTCCTAAAAGTCAGACAAGGGAAACCAAAGATGATACTAATTGCCCCAACAATACTGGTTCCCACTCCTAAGGAACTTGTCTCAATACCCAGCTTGGACCTTGCCTCAAAGACCACAACTACTGTCCCAGCAAAACAATCAGATCCTGCACAATCAACTACAGACCCTGAACCTGGCAGCATGGCTGATAATGTAGTCATACAAACAACACCTCTCAGTAAAGCTGTGATGGATGTCATTTTGGAAGCCAGAAGGCCTAGTACTAGAAAATCTTATGCTGACAAATGGAAGAGATTCTGTGCTTGGAATCAAGCACAAGGGACTGATACAGCAGAACCAAATATTCCTCAGATATTGCAATACTTAACTGAGATGCCTGACAAAGGCCTATCTTTCTCCTCAATTAAAATCCATGCCTCTGCCATTTAGGCTCATTACAATACAGAGCCACCAATCTTTTCTCATCCTTTACTAAAGCAGTATCTTAGAGGAGCCAAAAATGTAAGGCCTTCTAGAAGATCACCATTGCCTGCATGGGACCTCAATTATGTGCTGGAAAAGCTCACCCTGCCTCCATTTGAACCAGCTGCTACCGCTGATATAAAGTTCTTATCATGGAAAACAGCTCTGCTACTGGCAATTACTTCAGCAAGAAAAGTTTCAGAGCTACAGGCCCTCATGGCTGTAGAGCCCTATCATATTTTACCCAGACAGGGTGTCTCTGAGGACAAGTCCTACTTTTATGCCTAAGGTGGTTTCCATTGTGGCCCTTAACCAAACAATTCATCTGCCAACCTTTTATCCAAATCCACAGAACAAGGAGGAGAGAATTCTGCATTCCTTGGACGTACACAGACAACTAAGATTCTACTTGAGCAGGACTAAAGCTCTAAGAAAAAACTGAGCAATTACTAGTGACATATGCTGCAGGATCAGAAGGCAAGGCTATTTTAAAGCAGACAATTTCAAAGTGGATAAGCCACTGAATCCGTTTCTGCTTTACACCATGGTAAACCTGTGCCCAAGGGCATTAGATCTCATTCCACCAGAGCTGCAGCTACTTCAGCAGCCTTTCTCAGGGGAGTACCAACCAAAGACATTCTAAAGACTGCTACTTGGAGTTCTGTTCACACCTTTACAAAGCATTATCATTTGCCTCTCTACCCTAAATCCAGGGCAGGCTTTGCCACTGCAGTTCTGCAGGGCCTTATAGCCGCTCCTAATGCTGTTTAGCTCCAGCCTCCCAACCATAGCGTTGGGATTCTACCCAAATGTAATGACTGCAACAGTGAAATACGAAGACCATAGTACAGTTGTGTGCACTTACCATAAATGTAGATGTTCGAGTGTGTTCACTGTTGCAATCCAGGTTACCCTCCCGCCATCCCCCTGTCATTCTGGAGTTATCTTTCCTTCTCTATCTTCTACAACCTATGTGGTGTATTTGCTTGTAGATGAAGGTAAAGTTAGATGAAGGTAAAGTTTATATTGATGCATGTATATATATATATATATATATATATATATATATATATATATATATATATATATATATATATATATATATATATATATATATATATATATATATAAATATAAAATTTGCTACCTTTGTGGGGACACCTGACATCGGGGGCAAGAAAAACTAAAGAAAATGGCGTTGGCTGCATGTTTAATACTCCTGACGTCATGGAAGAGGAGACAGCAACCGATGCAGGACCCAAGACTTTGGAATTCAGGCCGACTTGAGGGCAACCTGTCAGCAGATAACCCAAATGTAATGACTGCAACAGTGAATACACTCGAACATCTACATTTGTGGTAAGTGTACACAACTGTACTTTTAGTTCAGCGACCTTTGCACTCCGTTCACATAACTATTTAACCCATTTCACGAGACTACAAAAAGATCTCCTTAAAGAGCTGGGAGATGCTCTTCAGGGTACAGTAGCTGCAGGAGCTACAGACAAAGCTGCCTCCCAGCTTGCTACCCTCAATTCCATTGTTAACTCATCCATGCGTCTCATTTCATATGCAGCTGATGGAACGAGCAGGGCAGCGGGTACAGGAGTTGCGCGCTTGTGTTCCTTTGCGGAGCCTTTCAAGTCATCTTTTGTGAATACCCCATTTGATGGCTCTTCTTTTTTCGGGCCCAAAGTTAAGGAAACGTTGACCAGGTGTGAGCAAGAAGGAAAGACTCAGTCTGTTGTTGGAGTCCATTTTTCCACCCCTACCAGACCCTATCCCAAGGGTCAGAGGGGAGGGAAAATGTGGTTCCGAAAAGCCCAAGGAGCCTTTCAGGACACACTTGGTGAACCCCCTTCCAGGGGCAAAGGAGGGGTGAATAATGGAAGACGCCTCCCTCGTGGCAGAGGGGGTCCGCAAAACCAGGGCGACAGAGATCACTTCTTTGGGAAGCCCTACCAGCGCTCCTGAAAGGAGGCCCGACTGTCCTGCTCTGGAGGCAGTCGGGGGTTACTTATCCTTGTACCCAGACGCCTAGCTCAAAATAGCAAATGACAACTGGGTACAAAGTATCATTTCCAAAGGATACTTCATTCCATTCGCCACACCCCCTTCACCGACAAAAAACATCCCGGATGTTCCACCCAGTTACAGGGAACAAGCAACAGTAGAAGTCCAAACTTTGCTAAGAAAAAGTCATCCAACCAGTCCCAGCAGACCAGATAGGATCCGGAACAGATTCTTTTTAGTTCCAAAAAAAGACAGGGGACTGGAGACCTATCTTGGACCTCAGCAGGCTAAACAAATCTGTAAAGAGAAATTTTGGATGGTCACGCTTCAGTCGATACTTCCCTTCTTAGGGAAAGACAATTGGATGTGCTCGATAGATCTCCAGGATGCGTACTACCACATAAAAAATGGCCAGGCCATCCAGGGGTCATCTTCGCTTCCGGCTGGGAGCCAATTATTACCAGTTTTGAGCCCTGCCCTTTGGTCTCACTACAGCCCCCAGAGTGTTCACCATATGCATGGCAGTGGTCACAGCTCACCTGAGACGTTTAGGATTCCACGTGTTTCCATATCTAGACGATTGGCTCCTCACCGCCACCACCAGGCATCAACTCATTCAAGCCAGGGAATCCACTCTGTCACTCTGCAGCCAGCAGAAAAATCTGCCTTGTCGCCATCGCAGATCAGAGCAGAGCTGGACACCACCACCATGCTAAGACTTCCAGCAGAAAGAGTCTTACTACTCCATCAGCACGTCTGCTTTCTGATATCCAAAAACAAGGCTGCAGCATCAGAAGTTCTAAAATTGTTAGGTATGATGGCAGCAGCAATTCTGGCCATACTGCTGGGTCATATGCACATGCGGATACTGCAATGGTTGTTCACTCAATGGTCTTACCAAGAGCTCCCCATGTCTCACCTGATAATGATCACAAACTCCTGCAAAAAGGATCTTCAGTGGTGGTTGACCTCACTTCATGTCACGATAGGACGTCCATTTGCTTTACCCCCACCAGTGGCCACAGTGACCACAGATGCTTCCCTGATAGGGTGGGGGGGGGCATTTTCTGGGAAGAACAGCCCAAGGCACATGGACCTATCAAGAGACACATCTACATATTAATGTCTTAGAGATGAGAGCAGTATGTTTGGCATTGCGGTACTTTCAGGACTCCCTTCCTCTAGGTACGATTGCGATTCAGACAAACAACATGTCAGTGGTCTGGTACATGAACAAACAAGGAGGAACCAGGTCATACCCCCTTTGTCACGAGGCCCTAAGAGTATGGCAGTGGGCGATTTCCACCTAGTGCTTTCTGTTAGTAAAGCACATCCCAGGGAAATCCAATGTGATAGCAGACAAGCTGAGCAGAGAAATTTTGTTACCCCATGAGTGGTCCCTCAAGAAAGAAATAGCGGACAGGATATTCTGCAGATGGGGCCAGCCTTGCTGTGACCTTTTTGCCAGTCACATGAACACAAAATGCAGAGGCTACTTTGCCCTGATTCCCCCTCCGGGAGAAGCTCCAAGGGACTCATTCACAATTGGCCTCCGGGTCTCCTCTATGCCTTTCCACCAATACCATTGATACCCAAGGTTCTATAGAAAGCAAAATCTCTGGGAAGGACTATCATTCTTATAGCCCCTCATTGGCCTATTCAGATTTGGTTCCCCTTCCTTCAACTTCATCTTTTGGAGGACCGTTGGATTCTGGACCCAGTTCCGGACCTTCTGACGCACTCGTCGGGGGAACTTCATCCCTCTCTGCAGTCCCTGAAGCTGACATCTTGGCTGCTCCAATTTCCATCATAGCCAGGTTTCATAACCTTTCCAATGAGACCAAGCAAATTCTCTTATCCTCTCATAAATCTTCTACGAGGAAGCTATACCTTAACAAATGGAAACATTTTCTATATGGGCCTCTAAAAACAATATTGATCCTTACCAAGCCCCTATGGCCTCTCTACTAGAATTCTTAACCATGATAGTCAGTCAAGGAGTTGCAGCAGCCACAGTCCGTGTTCAACTTGCTGCCATTTCTAATTTTCATCTTGGATTTGAAGGATTGAATATTATGCCACACAAATTATCCAAAGCCTTTCTCAAAGGGACTTTTCATCTCAGACCACCTGTGAAATCTCCATATTCCCCATGGAATCTAAATTTTATGCTTTCCCGCATTATTCTTCCTCCATTTGAACCAGCCTCCTCATGTGATCTCAAATTTTTGTCATGGAATACTATCTTTTTAGTGGCTATTACTTCTGCCCGCAGAGTGTCAGAGCTTCAGGCCTTATCCATTAAACCTCCTTACTTGAACTGCGGTGGTGGTGCTGCGGTAGCGTTGTCGCCTCACAGTAAAACATTGTCCCGTTCGATTCTCAGCTAGAGCGTCTTCTGTGTGGAGACATGCATGAATGGGCGTACCAACGTTGAAGGTTGTGCGTCAGGGCCGGCATCTCGGCACGTAAAAATCTACTGTCAGTCATTAGTGGACCGGAGTTCTGCTGTGGCGACCCCTAACACAAAGCCGAAAGACACAACAACAACTTGATTTTCCATGCTGACAGTCTCTCAGAACAAATCCCTCTTTTTTGCCCAAGGTTTACACTGAATCTAATCTTCACCAAATTATTGATTTGCCAGTTTTCTTCCCCAATCACTCCAACAATTTAGAATACATGCTGCATAAACTTGATGTTCACAGACAGCTCAGATTTTATTTGGACAGAACAAAAGATTTCAGGAAATCAGATCAGCTTTTTCTTTCTTTTTCAGACTCCAGGAAAGGAATGCCAGTGGCTAAAACAACTTTGTCTAAATGGCTATCTGATTGTATTACCTTTGTTTATTCAGCTGCCAATATGCCCCTACAGCATAAGATTAAAGCTCACTCAACCAGAGCAGTTTCTACATCTTCTGTCTTTTCTGCCAGACTTCCTATTGATGACATTTGTGAAGCAGCCACTTGGTCAAAACCGCATACCTTTATCACTCATTACAAGATTGACAGGGCCTCCAGGGATAGAGCCTCCTTTGGATCCGCTGTCCTGAAAAATATACTGCTGTGTGCCACCCAAGATTGATGGTGCTTGGGACGTTACCCATCCGTAAGAGTGAACGGCAAGATAGAACAACTTCACATAAAGAAGTTATGTACTTACCATAACGTTCCATGTGAGTTGTTCATCTCACCTTCATTCTTGTGTCCCTCCCTCCTACCCCCTCCTGGCCTTTTAGATGACCGAGATGCTGGATCCATCCTGGTTGCTCAACTCTTCTGTACCTTCTCTTGGGAGTGATAGAATGACATATGGTATTGTTATACACAGCAAACAAGATCTGAGATAATTCTAGGTGCATTATGGGATAGGGACTTGGCCTCTAGCTATTTGAAGACCTCAAGCTTTGTAGTAGGCCGATTCTGAGCAGAGGTATCGCCTCCGAACCCATCAGTAAGAATGAAGGCAAGATGAACAACTCACGTGGAACAATTATGGTAAGTACATATCTTCTTTTTATTCTTGTAATATCCCCAGATTCTGTAATTTACTGCTTAGGAGGATATCATGATATGCACCTCTGGTTAACTAGTAATAAGAAAAGGTAGTGTCAGCAATGTCAGAATACACCAGCATTTAGGCAAAAAAAGTAGCCTTTATTCTGTATAAAATGGCAGCTGTGTAGAAATGATGTCAACATTTCAGTCATTTCTAGCACACTGACATTAGGTTTAAAATACAGTAAAGTGTGGGAAATGTACATTCCTAACATGGCTATATAAAGGCTATATATAGTCAAAGCAGTGCAATAATTTTAAAGTTAAAATGACTATATTACTTATTCAAAGTATTTACAAACTCTATCATCTGTACTGTACTTAGTATCACAGCGGATATCACATTTACTGAAGTGAGAAGCTGTAACTTAAAAGGTGGAAGAATGTAACATCAGAGTAAAGCTAGCAGAGTGTGGGAAATGGAACTCCTTGGCCCCTTGAAAAAATAATCAAAAAATTAGTTTGATAGTGAAAAATGTTGATGTTCTTCATCTCACATTGCTGCAGTCCTTACATATGGGTAGTCCGCTGTCCTCGGTCGGCCCGAATACCAAAGTATTAGGCTGACGTCGGTCAAGGCGCTTAAGACTGACATCAGGACGTCAGGGTACAAATGCACATGACCGACGTCATATCCTCAGTCTTTTTTGCCGCATGGTCCGATGCAGAAGCAGCGTTGCAAGTGCCGTTCGGCGTTCTGAAATTTTTCGAGTTGAGTTTCAGACCGAATCAAAGTTGGCTAAGTACCCCGTTGGGGAATATTTTGGTTTTTTCTTGCCTCAGTGTTTTACCGGATGTCAGAAAAAGTGAATAACTGTATTTCTTGTGGGAAACAGATACCACATAGGGATTATCATTCTTTGTGTATTCCTTGTTTGGGTCCTGAGCACGACGTTGTTGGGTGTCGCTTTTGTGCTAGGTTCAATAAGCGCACTATTAAGCGAAGGTTGGATTGTGCTAGGCTGGTCTTCGGGAAGCGGTGCAATTATAATATGCCGTCGGATTCTCCGGCGCCCGCTTCTTCGAAGAAGCGCAAAGACAAAGCAGTTAAACCCAGGCAAGAAGAGTCGTCCGTTCCGGACGCCGGTTCTTTAGAGGCGTCAGTGGAACCGGTGGTTCCGACGGAGGCTTCTCTGGAGTCCCAGGGGGAGACTTTGATTTTGCAGGATGTGGCCTCTCAGGAGGCAGGTCAGGCTGAAGGGGCTTCTCAGGTTACTGTACTCCCCTCCCTTCCTAGGGTGGTTAGGCCTTCTCCTTCTGTTTCCAAGGCTTCTCCCAGGGGCAGGCCAGGTTTAGCTTCTGTTGGTGTCACTCCTAGTTCAGCAGGGTCTGTGCCCAAGAAGCACATGCTTAAAATGGCAGAAGATTTGATCACTCTGATTAGAGGTTCTTTGCCCCCTCCTGATAAGAGGCCTAGGGTGGAGCCAGAGTTGGGGAGTTTTGAGCAGGCTTCGGATGTTTCAGAGTCTTCGGCTGAAGACTTGCAGGAGTACTCTCCTTATTCTGATTCTGATGCAGATGATTCGACTCCTTCTGCTTCTCCTCCAGAGGATTTTTCTTTTTCAGAGACTCTTCATTCCATGAGGGAACATTTTAAGTGGGAAGGTCAGGACTTCTCTGATTCTAGGAAAAGGCTTAGGGAATTTTTGCTTTTACCCCAGCATAGGCCCTTGGCTATACCCCCTGTTCTGGATGTTGTGGAAGATGTGTTTGCGGAGGCTTCACTTAATCCAGATTCTCTGCCTCCTGCTCCTGTTAAACCGGATAGGTATTACATGGTGCCTGAGGCTCATAAATATCTTTATAAGAGTCCTAGGGCGGCCCCAGAAACTGTTAGTCAGGGACCTAAGGGTGTCAAGGCCTCTGTTGTAAAAAATCCGGTTCCTCCAGATAAGGAGGCCAGAGCTTTGGATAGATGGGGAAAGAAAGTCTATACTTCTTCTACCTTAGCTATGAGGGCTTTGAATTGCCAGTTTCATATGTTGAAATATCAAAACTATCTTCTTTCTCAATTGAAGTCTAAGGTGGATGCTCTGGCGGAAGGCATTGAGTGTAAAGAATTACAAGATTTGGTGCATGTCTCTGAACAGGTGGGTAAGCATTCTTTACAATGTGGTTTTGATGCTGTATAGGCCTCGTCTAGGGTGGCTGCCACTGGTTCAGTTCTTCGCAGGCACGCCTGGCTGAGGGATCAGAGTTTATCTGACCATGTTAAGACAAGGATTTTGGATGCTCCTTTACAGTCTGATGTGTTGTTTGGTTCACCTGTGGAGTCAGTCTTGAAGAAAATGGAAGACAAGGCTAAGTCTATGCAGGCTGTTAAGGATTTTTTGCAAGTTCAGCCTCCAGTTTAGTAGGAATTGACCTGCTAAGGGGTGGACGTATCCTTCTTATGATTCTCAGTCTAGGGGTAGATCTAGACGTGGTAGGGGCAGAGCTCAGAGTTCTTTCAGGCCTAGAACAGGGAGTTCTCCTGCACAATCTTCGGTGAGGGCAGGGGCCAGTCCTTTCGTAAACAGGCCCAATGACCTACCTTTTCAGCTGCCAGATCCTTCTTGCCTGGCAGCACCTTTGGGAGGAAGGTTGGCACTCTTCAAGGAAAATTGGAATTTGATTACGCAAGACAAATGGGTATTGGATATCATACACCAAGGTTACAAGTTTTATTTCCATACCTTGCCTCCTTTCAAAGGCATGCCGGACGTTCCTCCTCAGCAAAGACTAGAGGCTCACAAACAAATTTCTCTGCTACTTCAAATAAGGGCCATACAACCGGTCCCTCTGCCAGAAGTGGGCCTAGGATTTTATTCTTGCCTGTTCCTAGTACCAAAGAAAGGGAACACGTGGAGACCGATTTTGGACTTATCTATCCTCAACACATATCTGGACATTCCCAAGTTCAAAATGTTGACGTTACAACAGCTTTTACCTCTGCTGGGCAAAGATCACTGGATGGTGACTCTGGATCTCAAGGAGGCTTACCTTCATGTTCCTATCAGGCTCAGTTGCAGGAAGTATCTGCGGTTTCGGGCTGGGACTTCTCATTATCAGTTCTCTGCATTGCCCTTTGGCTTATCTACTGCGCCCAGAGTGTTCACGAAGGTTCTGGCTCCAGTGATAGCTTTCTTCAGGCTAAGAGGAATACAAATCTATCCTTATTTGGACGATTGCCTGATTCTGGCTCAAGGAAAGGACGAACTTCTTCATCATTTACAGTATGTGATAGCAGTGTTAAGATGCCTGGGGTATTCTGTGAACGAAATAAAGTCCAGTCTAGTACCCTCTCAGGACATGTGCTTTCTGGGTGTGAGACTGAATACAGCATCCCAGATGGCCTTTTGACCCCGGACAAACAAAAGAATCTTTCTCTTTACTTCCATCAATTGTCTCGTCAGTCCAGGCTGACTGCAAGGACAGTCCTTCAAGCCTTGGGGTTCATGGCATCTTGTATTCTGGTACTTCCCAATGCCAAACTGCATATGAGGAAGCTACAATGGTATCTCAAAAATGTATGGACACAGCACTGCCAAGATATGAACACTGTCATTCAGATAATACCTTGCATTCAAAAGGAATTTTTGTGGTGGGCTCAGGAATGTCACCTAAACAAGGGACTCTCTGTGACCCGGCCAGAGGCGAGTCAGATTCTAACGACAGATGCCTCAGACAAAGCTTGGGAGCTCATCTGAATGGAAAATGGGTACAAGACACGTGGCCTGCCAGACTTCAACATCTACATATCAACTTGAAGGAGATGTTAGCAGTCCAATTTGCATTAATAGCTTTCAAGGATTTACTTCTTCCAGGGCAGGTGTTGGTTCTAACAGACAACACAACTGTCATGTGGTACATCAACAAGCAAGGGGAACATTCTTATCCTCTATGCAGACAAGCAATGATTTTGTGGGAGACTGCTCTCAGTTTACAGCTAAATCTTCAGGCAAGGTTTCTGCCAGGAGCACAGAACTCCTTAGCAGATGTGTTAAGCAGACAAATTATGGATCCCCACGAGTGGAAATTGGATCCTCAAGTATTTCAGAAATTGACAGTGTTATGGGGAACTCCAGACATAGATCTGTTCGCTTCTCCACTAAACTACCAGCTGCCAAAGTTTTGCACAAAAGGTTTCATCCCACAGCCTGGAAAGTGGATGCTCTCTCATTCAATTGGAGCAATCTTCATGTGTATGCCTTTCCACCTCTGCCTCTCCTCCCAAAGGTACTCCTGAAGGTCAGACAGGACAAGCCAAACATGATTTTAATAGCTCCAGATTGGCCTCGACAGCACTGGTACCCATTACTGAGAAGTCTGGCAGGAGCCTCCATGGCCTTTGCCTTGATTCCTCACCTGCTGTCTCAGGAGAACAGTCATTTACTCAATGTCAAACTTCACTCTCTACATCTAACAGCCTGGCATATTCTGTTTTAAACCCTGGAGGGTCTCAGCTTCCACAACCAGTTTTGAATGTTATTTTGGAGGCTAGAAGGCCTAGTACAAGGAAAGTGTACGCAGATAAATGGAGGAGATTTTTATTTTGGAGTACAGCAAAGGACTTTGATGTTTCTAAGCCTAATTTAAGTGTGGCTCTTCAATACCTTACTGAGTTACTGGACAAAGGTTTGTCCTTCTCCTCTATTAAGGTTCATGCTGCAGCAATTTCTGCTCACTATGACTGTGACCCACCATTGTTTTCTCATCCTTTGTTTAAGCAATTCCTTAGAGGGGCAAAGAATATAAGACCCCCACGTAGAGCTCCTACTCCTGCTTGGGATCTCAATTTTGTGTTGGAGAAACTCACTCTACAACCTTTTGAGCCTGCAGCTACTGCCGAGTTGAAATATTTATCATGGAAGACTGCTTTTTTGTTGGCCATTACCTCTGCGAGAAGGGTTTCTGAATTACAGGCCCTCATGGCGGTTGAGCCTTTCTTAATTTTCCATAAGGATAGGGTATCTTTGCGTACTAATCCTTCCTTTATGCCTAAAGTGGTTTCTAGTGTGGCTTTAAACCAAGCTATTCATTTGCCTACTTTTTATGCAAACCCCCAAAATAAAGGGGAAAAGATTTTACACACTTTGGATATACACAGGCAGTTGCGTTATTATTTGAGCAGAACTAAAGGGTTCAGGCAGTCTCAGCAGTTATTTGTTTCCTTTGCTTTGGGTTCTCAGGGCAAACCTGTTTCAAAACAAACTATTTCTAAGTGGATTGGTTTTTGTATTGCTTTCTGTTATTCCCATCATGGTAAGGAGATTCCACCTGGGATTAGGCCTCATTCCACTAGGGCTACTGCCACTTCTACAGCTTTTTTAAGGGGGGTGGCTACTAAAGATATTTTGGAGGCAGCCACTTGGAGTTCAGTGCATACTTTCTCTAAGCATTACCACCTTCCACTTTACTCTAAATCTAGGGCTGGTTTTGCCACTGCAATTTTACAGGGCATTTTGGCAGCTCCTAATGCCTTATAGTTTTGCCATCCTCCCTTACCTCTGCTTTGGGATTCTACCCATATGTAAGGACTGCAGCAATGTGAGATGAAGAACATAGTACAGTTTTGTACCTATCATAAATGTAGATGTTCGAAGATCCACATTGCTGCAGTCCAATTTACCCTCCCTCCTTCCCCTCTGTAGTTAGAGGCGGTTGTGTGGTTTGAGTTGTGAATATTGTAAATATTGTAAATATGTTTAGTGCAGGGGTGGTTGGTTGTTTTTTGCTGTCTTTTGGTTTTGGCCTTTCTTTTTAGGGCCTTCTGACATCTGGAGCAAGAAAAGACTGAGGATATGACGTCGGTCATGCGCATTTGTACCCTGACGTCCTGATGTCAGTCTTAAGTGCCTTGACCGACGTCAGCCTAATACTTTGGTATTCGGGCCGACCGAGGACAGCGGACTACCCATATGTAAGGACTGCAGCAATGTGGATCTTCGAACATCTACATTTATGGTAGGTACAAAACTGTACTTTTTACAGTAAAAAAAAGTGCTGACAGGCATAAGAAATCACAGCAACCTTCTAGGAAAGGACAACCATACTGTTCAAGCGAACAAAAAAAAAAACATTGTCAGAAACAAAGACATTTGTTCTATTTCTGCTAAAGTGTGTTTGGCATTATAAAATAAATATATTTCAGTTCTGATACAGAAATACATGAAGAATCAAATGACCAGCATAGACTACCATATGTCTCTATCAGGCATGCTCAAAGCATTATACAACAGCAAATGGCATTCTTATACAAGTGGTAAGCTTAAGAGCACTGTCTTATACTGCCCAATCAGTGTTTGACATCTTCTACAGCACAAAGTGAGGAGGGGGTGGTCGTGATCTGTTCCCACCTCAATATATTCTGAGGAAATAGGCCTAACTGGTGAAACTGCATTTATTAAGAGGATATCCTAATAACGTTTCTTGATCAGCACTGGAATTAGAATGTTTTGTATTACTGTCACAGATGAAATAAACAGAGCTAACACACACTTCCAGCATAACATAAACGGTTACGGAGTTAACTCACATCAGAGCCTTCACTTCCAGCATAACATAAATGGAGGTAACACACACTGGACCTTCACTTCCAGCATAACAAACGGAACTAACACACACCGGAGCCTTGACTTCCAGCAGAACATAAACGGAGCTAGCACTGCACTAAACGGGCCATCACTTAACAGAAGTATCACTTAAAATGGAGCTATCACTTACTTCATAGAACTGGGAACTGGACTTCATAGAACCGAAGCCTTATCAGCAAGAAGTAATGGAGCAGTTATCCTTACTTCTGGCAGAGTGCTTGCAGCAGCTTTGTGCGCACTTTTGTGTTTAAATTAATTTATGTTAGTGTGCGACATGAGCATGAGTCCTACAGGTCTTGCAGTTGTAAAAGTGTGTGGGGGGGGTGCTCCTCACCCTATGGTTCCAGCGCCTATGATAAGAGGACTTGTACTACTGGATCCCTTATGGCCTGCAGATATCACTCCTAAGGAATCTGTAGGATACTGAGTATAAGGATAGACCTTCCAGTCTGTCCTCATAGTGCAGCTCTTTTTAAGCCCATGACCTTTTTAGTTGGGAACCTCTGTGTTTTTTCCAGTTGCTTGATGTGTCTAGTAAGACGCGTTCCAAAGGGGATGACAGTCTTTTATATGGTAGTCCTAATCAGTGTGGAAGACAAGACTCCTTTGATCTTGAAGATGTACCTTTTGCAATAAGTTGTATCAGGTAAAAGGATTTCTAACATGATGGTCAAACAAGAGGGAACTGTCCCCTCGTGTTCCAAGATCTCTCACTGCATTCTCATTTTGAAGTGGGGTATTGTCTGTACTGTAATATGAAGGGAGAAATTGTTTACTGAATGGAACAGTATTGCACTTTTTTGCATTTGAGTCCATTTTTAGTACACCAGTTATTAAGAAATATAAGCTTGTGTTGGAGTGCCTGTGTATTGGAGGGGGACCACCCAATATACAATCATCCACAAACCTGGTTAATCAGAGATTCTGATTTGAGACTGCAGATCACAAAAGTAGATGCTGAATAGCAGAGGCCCTAAAAGAAGATCCCTGGGAACTTGACTTATTCACCTTTATGCTGTCTGAAGTAGCACCTTCCAAATTCAGTGTGTGGGTTCTGTCCTTCATTGAATTTGCAATCCATCTAACTACATAGGGGTCACTTTAGAGTGTATTTTGTTTGTTTGCTGTGTTTGCATGAGTTACAGTATCAAATGCCTTTGCAAGGTCTAGGTGCCTGTATGGACAGCATTCTCATTGTCCACTGCCTGTGTTACCCTCTCAAAAAAGTTTACCACATTCATCAGACAGGATCTACCCTTGACAAAGCCAAATTGTTGGGGTTCAAGTCTGACAAGATTTTTGATGTCATTGCTAATCAGGTCTATCATATGGTTTAATTTCTGCAAGTGTTTTTGGTTTCTAATCCCATGATTGTAACAGACCCCATTCTTGTGTCAGGGTACGATTACATTTCATGAAATTATTATTGTTTCATTATTTGATGTTAGCTTAAAAGTATTCTTCTTAACACCACAGTGTAGCCAGAAATGGTTCCTTGTGAAGTGGCATCATCGCAGCTATGCACCATACTCTGAGAACAAAGCTAGTTGCTAAGCTGCGGGTGAATAGATTAAGGTTGTGGGTCTGCTAGTGCTTGTTTCTTGCTGCTTATTAGGCAACCAGGTATGTTGTCAGGTCCCATGGGTGATTTATTTTTTGGTTTTAGAGAGTATTTGTAGTAAATCTTCTTTTGTGATAATTGGGGGTCAGTGACCTTCAGACACATGAGGGGTTTGTATAGTTGTCTCCAAGGTAAAGTTTCCACTGAATTTTATTTGCGAGTATGTTGGAAATATCCAGTGGATCTGAGTGGATGTTTCCATTTTGAATGAGCTCTGAGCAATGTTGAGTATTAGAATTCTTAATGTAACTAAAGAAGGATGCGCACATACATAGATACAAATATTTCAAGCACAGGCATTAATGCTCTTCTAGGTTGCCAATATACCAAAACACTTGTTCACATAGCTGCATCACTGTCAGACTACAAACTTACTGTAGCTTCATTAGGTTATGCTTACGGAGTTCATCTCTACTTTTGCATAGTACAAGGCTTATGATGTCTGTCCCAGAAGCTGTTCTTAAAAATATCTAAACTAGTACTTGCTTTAATGGAATTTGGTAGCCTGTTCCATGCATAAGCTACTCTGTTAGAGAACCAATTAGTGCACTTCTCATTCCTGTATAATCTTCTACATAGGTTGTCTAATGATTCTCTAGTACTTTTTGATAGCCCCAAACATACCCAGAGGTAGTTGTCTCTAAATGCCCTGTATACCTGAATAAGACCTCCACTTAGATATCTGTAAGAGACACTGTACAAGTTCAGATATTTTAGTCTTTCATAATAACTTACATATTCACATCCATGGATGCTCTTGGTATATTTCCAGTGTACTCATGTTTGTTTTCTTATAGGGTTTCCATATAGTTATTCCATACTCAAATTTGAGTCTAATGTAACTAACAAACAATGACTCCATTATTTTGGTTTCCTAGACTTTATAAATCTTTTTATACAACCTATAGTTGTATAACTGTCATTAATCGGTTGGTTGATATGATTAGAAAAACTCATAGCTGAATCTACCCATATACCCAGATCCTTAAATGAGTCTACAGTTTCAATCACTGTGTGCTGTATTAAATATTCACCTTTTAATTTATGTCTCCCAAATCTCATATGCTTAGTTTTTGATGTATTTATCAGCATATTCTTCTCCTGTGCCCAAATGGTCAATTTAGTGAAGTTATTTTGCAGACAAATTTCAGGTCATATGCATACAGACTGAGGAACACTTCAGATGAAAAAGATAGGTCTGAAAGATATAATCTACACAAGTAAGGGCCTAGGACAGAGCCCTATGGGACACCCTGAATGTAACCAAGGATTTCACCTGTCCAGTTGCTGTATGATACTTCATATGTCCTATTTGTAAGCCATGCAGCTATCCATCTTATCAAGAGTACATCAATACCCAGTTGTACTAATTTATTGTTCAGTGTTTTGTGTATGACTCTATCAAATGCTGAAGTTAAATCTATATAAATTACATCATAGCACAATTTTTCATTCATAGCTATTGTATTGTTATAGAACATCATGTTACAGGTGGTAATAGATCATTTTCAATATATGCATGCTGATATATGGTTTCAAGTCCCAACCTATCCAGTTCTGACAATAACTTATCCAATATTACTTTCTCCATTATTTTTCCACAACATGAAAGTAGACTTAAGGGTATATATGACTCTGGGTTTGTCCTACTCCCCTTTCCCTTAGAGAGGTTTAATAAGCTCATGTCTTCAACCTGGAGGAATCTCCCCATATTTATATGACCTAGTGAATAATAAATATAATGATACCGTAAGTTCTTGCTGAAGTGTTCTCAGGTCATTGTTACTAATTCCGTCTCCTCCCTGTGCTTTGTTTGGATCCAGTTTACACAGTTATTTTTCAATATAATCTAATTTGATTCCAGTATCAGGGATTACCTGGATGTCACTAGGACAATTTATCACCCCTTTTTGTGGAGCCAAACTGTTTTGCATAAGAATTTGTAATTATGTAATCTGTTGTGTCTGAGAATAAATTTTAGAATCTGCAAACAATTGATCAGTTTGTGTGTCTTTATTCCACATCTTATGCATCTATAAAAAGGTTTCCTAGTAAGCTCAATATCTTTATAAAATTTTTCTTCAATTTTTTTCTTGATCTTGTCTCACATTATGCTTAATTTGTTTGTCCAGCTTGTTTATTTCAGTTTTCAAAGTTGTAGTTCGACCTCTTCCATTTCTTGTATGTTTTGTCTCTTACCTTAATCAGATATCTTGTTCTTATGGAAATATATCCCCTGATATTGTACGCCTAGATTCTGATGTTAAACATTTTTTGAGTTTTTGCACTCGAACAATTTCTCTTTCAAAACATTGCACACTCCATCTGCAGTTTTTCCGCTGAACACCTCACTCCAGTTAGTTTTACACAGTGATTGCTTTACTTCCATATAATCTGTGATTAACCTTCTGTGCATTGGTTTAGATTTCAGTTTGGCACAATTATCTACCAACAAATTAACCTTTATAACCCCATGATCACTGCACATCAACGGTGGTAAAACTTGACCTGAAATGGCAGTAAGTTCTTTAAGATACAAACAATATCTAATATGTTCCGTCCCCTAGTAGTTTTTTTACAATCTGAAGCAATTGTTGTTCCTGAATATATGTTGTAAATAATTTCCTTACTAACGTTGTTGAATCAATATTATTTCAGTCTGCTTCTGGTAAATTTAAGTCCCCAGCTAATATTATTATTCCCTCCTGTGTTTCATGCAAGAAATGTATGAATTCATCTAGGTCATCTGCACTTGACTTTGGTGGTCTCTACACTCCATCAATTTTTGTATGTTCCAGGGTTGTCTTTATTGTCATAGTTACACAGTCTGTAGTGTTGGTGTTATCACTGAACATATAATAATCACAGGACTCATAATTATCTTTAATCCCTATTATAACACCTCCACCTGATTTTTTTGTTAGAATGTCTGCTACAGTAAAAACATTTATACAGAACTGGTTTCCAGTCATTGTTCTGTAACCATGTTTCACAAACAATAACAACATCAATCTTGTGGGAATGTAGCAACTTTTCCAATAAAAAAACTTTATTATTAATGCCCCTAGCAGTAACAACCATCAGAGTTGCATCAAATGTCACAATAACTTTGTATTTGATTCTCTTGGAATATGCCTTCTGGTTATGTGGTCGCTAACAAATATGAATATGCCAACACAGTTTCTATAAGGTCAAAGGGCACAGTATGTGCAAAATTCATTTCTAGAGGGAGTACGCTCTGTACATTTAAATCAAATTTTGATAACACACATATATGAATGTGCTTCAAATGCAGGAAGGCCTTAAGGTCAGTTAACTTATTATTTAGACTCCTAGCATTGGGCAGGGCCACTGTGGTGTGGTCTTGTTTTTTATTTTTGTAATAGCTTGAGACATCCATTAGCTGGAGCTTGCTTTAGAAAGACACTGTGGGAGCATCAAGGGCTATCACCAGTGTATGGAAACATTGGAATGAAAGGCACATTCCATCCCTGGCCAGGCAGTTTTAATTGTCATCCATCTCATCCTCCTCTGACACATACTAGATCTCCCTAGGAAGGCCTTCTTAAGGAAGGCCTTAAGGTCAGTTAACTTATTATTTAGACTCCTAGCATTGGGCAGGGCCACTGTGGTGTGGTCTTGTTTTTTATTTTTGTAATAGTTAGCTTGAGACATCCATTAGCTGGAGCTTGCTTTAGAAAGACACTGTGGGAGCATCAAGGGCTATCACCAGTGTATGGAAACATTGGAATGAAAGGCACATTCCATCCCTGGCCAGGCAGTTTTAATTGTCATCCATCTCATCCTCCTCTGACACATACTAGATCTCCCTAGAATGACATCTATTTAGCTAATTGTTAAAACCAGTCATCTTTTCTTTGTACCTGAGCATCATTCTTGATGAAAGAAGGATTCTGCTCAATACCAAGGTCTTTCCTGCATTTGTGACATGCATGGAGAGCTGTGACAGGTCTCTTTGCATATCCCTCAGGTGTTTGCATGCCATTTTTACGCCACATGAACCTTCACATTATAATCGTATTTTTGGGGTTTCTAATCATCTTGGTTCATGAAGGACAGCTCCCTGTCACCCTGGTTTTATCCATTCTTGTGAAATAATCTGTCCCTAAACTATGTAATCACCAATCATTAGTGCATTTTGTATGTGTTTGCAGAGTGTATAGATGCACTCTATTTGTTAGACTCTGCCACCTGGTGACTCTTAACTGTGATGTTACCAGTATGGGTTGTAATGCTTAGTTTACCCTGGGTCCTATTCTTAATCGGTGTTGGTGGCTGAGTAAGGATATTTTGACAGCCTCAGCATACAGTAATTTAGAGTAAGTTTGTGCAGAATGATGTGTTAGTTTGTGTTGCTCACAGGATGTGTTGTTGTAAGAAGGTGGCCTCCAGTTTAGTTAAATACTTGCATCTCTCACAAATAGGTATTGAAATAAGGCAAACACATACAGTAAATATTCCTAATTTGAGACTGAGAAAGCAGCCAAGACCTATATTGATTAAATTGCAGACATACTAGCGAAAGTAGGAATTTCTTTCTGTTTTTTTTCGAGTTTTGGAACAATCCCATGAGTTGGAGATACAAGGGTCAGTAATGGATAATGATATTTCATTCCAAACACAAACTAACATAAATGCATTTCTTTATTACATGTGACTCTGCCGAGCGATGAAACTTCATTTCAGGTTATTATGTCTTGCATTACTTTGAGTTTTCTATCCACTTGGAATAAAAATTTGCCCAGACCCTCAATAGCCACAAGTTGAACCAACAAAAATAAAATAAAAATGACAGGCAGGAGAAGATTGTAATGGAGTAAGTAACTAGTGAACAAATGCAGAATGTATGTTTTATGAAAAAGGGTATAAGAAAACCGAAATATGTGTTGCACTCTGAGTGATACTTTTAAAACTTTTAAACCATTGAAATCAGTAAATACTAGAGAGAATAACTGCTTTATTAATATATGTACAACATGAATATTATTTCTCAAGATTTATTTAAATTTAAAATTTATAGATTTTTTCCTGACATCTGGGATAGTTGGACACTGATCAACAGGTGAAAACTGAAATTCAGAAAAAAGTCAGTACAGTTTATCAGTTTAGGTAACATTCAGTTACTGGCTAATAACCGTACAGCCTGCATGCCAGGAAGAATAAATCTGGAGAAAGTAAGAGAAATTAACCAGAAAAGCGGAAAAAAAACTCTGCCTGGAAAAAAATCTTGTCGTTAAGCAATAAAACAGTTTGAGTTTCAGCTTCAGTGCAGTAGCATCCGGGATAAGACTGTGGATCACCAAACAGGCTGTGGCCTGCTTCTCTTTTTGGGATTGGTGTTGCCATTTTGCTTCTGGTGAGAGAAGAAGCAAAGGAGCATTGTATCCCAACAGAGTGAAGCTGTGGTAAGACCTGCATTAGTAGTAGCCATTCATTCAACTCCCCTCTTTTATAGGTTCATAGATTAATACTAGGCTAACTGCCTTTGTGAGCCGTTTTAAGCCTAGCCAATTATCCCTTGTGAGACTCAAACCCTGTACCTTGTGTTTGTAAGGCAAACACCTTAACCATTTGGGCCACCCTCCGAACCCCCTTTTTATCATTCTTGACAAGCTAATTCTTTGATTTCAGTAAGTACTGCTTGATTTGTTTCTGACTTCAGAATATCTGCCTAAATACTTCATTCTTAAAATTTCAGGGTCTATATATTAATTTCCTCTCAAGTGTTTGGCAGTGCTGTGTACAGACTCAGACACCTTGAGTGACATTTTTCCTTAAAAGCACAATTGAAATTTCTTCAATACCTAGTTGCACACAGGGCAACTAGTTTGCAGTGACAAGCACTGTCCACATAGTTGCAAACCAGACACTGCTGACAGTGATTGATATTCTCACTTCAACTGTCTGGTCAATAAAAAAGGGTCTGTTGCCATGGATATGAACTTTCCTACTGTCTCCGTTACTGGCTTGGTGGACATGGGCATCCTGAGGCAATATAGAAATTGCCTTGTGTTTACTGACAACCAATTAATTCTGAAACAAACTGATGTGGTATGTGAGAGATGTATTTACACAACGTCACTGGAGGCAAAGCTCTCACATAAAAGTACTACTAATGTCAATAAGGTTGTCAGTAGTGCACATGCTGCACCCATCATGCACAATTCAAAGCAGACATATAGACCCACATTTGCTGAGGCACTTACATGTAACCTTCCTAAACCACAAAGACCTCCTAGATGAATTGCACATAACAAATACCCTCAGCAACCCCAAATGTACACTTTGAAATCAACAACCACCACAACACATAGAGCTACATCTCATGGAACCTCTACCTCTAAGCCCATAAGGCAAGTCACCACACAATCCAACATTCTAGTCATTGGAGATTCCATCGTGAGGTGCACTGATGTCCCTCTCACCAGGCAGTGTTAGGAGAAAGTTACAGTCAGTTGCTTATCAGGAGCTAGGATCTGCCACGTTACACATGCCCTCAGGTCACTGGACTACAATTACCAATACAACTCAGTCATAGTCCATGTGGGAGTAAATGACCTGAGACGTACCTCCCTAGACTATATGAAGAGAGATGTCATGGAACTCTCAGAATGTGTGTCTCAGGCTGGCATGAGCCTAGCATTGAGCAGCATTTTAGGATGATGCTACAATACAAACAAAAGATGGTTGACTTTAAAAATTGGCATAGTTTCTGGTGTCATTCTAAGGGGGTGCAATATTTGTCAGCATGGAAGGAGATGGTCAACAGACCACATTGCTTTGCCTGGTCTGCACCTCTCCCCTCTAGGCTTTCGAATATTAGCTAAAACATTGTCTTCCCCCATAATGCCTTTTAGGCAATGCCAAGCTGAAAGTACTTCCGACATAGCAAATCAAAACCAAGAAAATCTGAAGGTATTACTGCTCAACATTAGGAGTCTAAACAAAAAACTCCACTCCCTAGAAGCTCTCTTTACCCTAGGGAATGCTGATGTCTGTGTGGTCACTGAGACATGGTTTAAAGCTGCGGAGAGCACACAAACAGTGCAAGGTTATAATGCCTTCCACACATTTAGGCCAGCTACTTCACAGGCACGACTAAATGTGGAATTAAATATACTTCAAGGCTGGTCAAACAGGACAATGCACTTGAGCTGCTCCATGTTCAAATCACCATAGGTAAAATCCAGTACCACTTCCTTGCAAGCTATAGGTCCCCCTCTATGACCCAGGAAACCTATACAATGTATTTAGACTTATTAGAAAACTAACCATCCAACCCAACACCATATTCATGGGTGACTTTAATTACCCCACTATTAACTGGGAATCCTATACGACACCAAACGTAAATGCACAGAGATTTGGAGTTTTTCTCCCCGGGCCTCCACTAAAATGGGGCTCTTTCTGGCCTGGTGGACTTCCCCAGTCATCAAACTTAAATAAATAAATTCCTGGATTTTGTAAACACAAACTCCCTGGACCAGATAGTCAATACACCAACCAGGGGTGCAACCATACTGGATCTGGTCCTCAGTAATACGGGAGACTGCTGCACATCCCCTACTTTAATGCCTTCCCATGTAAGGTCAGACCACAAAATGGTCTCCTTTGAAATAAAACTAAAATTTGCACCCCCAGCTAAACCTGGAATATTCAGGAACTATTCTAAGGCTAACCTCATGCTATTAACCTGGCAAAATTTCAAGCCCCCATAAACCCTGAGAACACTTCTGCCTATGGTGAACTATTCACAGAAACCCTGTAGAAGCATGTTAATAGCTGCATAGAAGTAGCTGTACCCACCAGGAAGAAGTACAGAACTAACTCTAAAAACAAGCTACCTGGTGGAATCCCATAATCAATTGTCTGTGTAACAGTGGAAGAAAATCATGGTAAAAATTAGGAGGTGCAGCACCCAGCAGGTAAAAGCAACTCTCAATAAACTAAAACAACTCAGAGGACAAATAAAGTCTACCAAAGCCAAATTTGAGGTAAGTTTGGCCTCCCAGGCTAAGGACAACCACAAAGCATTCTTTAGCTATGTCCGCAACCTCAAAGGCAATATACAGTTGTGTGCAGAGCTCATTGTAAATGGAGCCACTTATACTGAGCCAGAAGATATAGCAAACCTCCTGGCTGATAAATTCAACTCCAACTTTACTCCTCTCTCCCCCTCAATTTCCCTCAGTAAATATCATCAAGTATAACTTCCCCTACTGTCACTAGGGAACAGGTTCTTAATGCTCCCTCTCTCTAAGACCAAGAGCACTGCATCACTGGGCCCAGACAGTATCTCAGGATGCCTTCTAAATAGCATGAAGCATGACCTATCAGGGCCTTTGGAATTACTGTTGAACTTCAGCCTACAAAAAGGCTTCATGCCGCATGAATAGAGAAAGGCAACAGTCATCCCTCTGTACAAAGGTGGGCCATCTACAGACCCTGGAAACTACAGACCCATAAGTCTCACTAGTCTTATAGTAAACCTCCAGAGACTGGACCCAACCCAGTTTGGATTCGTCAATGGCAGATCATGCCTACTGAACATGGTGGACTTCTTTGAGATGGTCACCAAAGCAATGGATGAGGGCAAAATTTGTTCACACTGCCTACCTTGACCTAGCATTTGACACAATACCCCACTCGGGCATTGTTGACAAACTCAAGAGGTACAAACTCGTATGTCACTTGGTGTATAGCCAACTGGCTCACAGATAGGACCCAGGAAGTTAGAATTGGGGAGTCCACCTCTACAAAGAGGCCAGTCACAAGTGGAGTCCCTCAGGGATCAGTCCTTGGACCACTCCTTTTTGGCATTTACTTCTCAGAAGTCAAGGCCAATGTCAATGGTCTCTGGCTGACTAAATTTGCAGATGATTGCAAATTAGGAGCTGTCATTGAATCTCACACTGACACAAATGTTCTACAGGAGGGGCTGACACAGACAAACAACTGGTGCCAGAGCCATGGACTAAAACTAAATGCCAAGAAATGCATAATAGTATCCTTTGGAAAGTCATCCATCCCTGGTAACTATCATATTGAAAACGCACCCCTTAGAGTTCACCCAGTAGTCAGGGACTTAGGGACACACATAGATAGTAATCTAGCCTCTGATCATCATGTGTCTACAGTGGTGAGGAAATCATTCTATGTTGTGCAACTTATAAATAAAGGTATGGTATCTAAGTCCAAGGAAGTCATTGTTCCCCTGTATTCAATATTCATCAGATCGATCATTGAGTACAATGCCCCCTTTGGTATGTACCTAACCAGGCATATCCAACAATTGGAATGTCCACAGCGCGTAAGTAATATGTCCTTTGCAGACTGCCTCAAGGACCTAGCACTGTATTCTGTCTCCTACAGGCTTTTGAGGGGAGATCTATGCCTGGCATACAGGGTATTGTGAGACCCCACTCTGATGGACCTCCTGCATATCCACAAAACAAACAGCACCAGAAATTACCCGTTCTAAAGACTTAAACCTTGCCTGTGATATAAGTAGGACCTACTGGCGAGAGAGGTATGTATCCCAGAGACTACCCCAGCTATGGAACAGGCTCCCCATCCATATGAAGCAGAGTTTCTCCCTACCCCAAGTCAAGTGCAAATTGGACAGTTGGATGGGAAACTGGAAATTCATCCCTGGTTTGGCACCTATGTCTCTAATAGTCACAGGTAACATGTAAGTGGTTCATCTCCCAGGCCCATGCTTACACTAATCAAGGATAGCAGAACTTATCAGAGATTTGGGATACATGGCTAGGCTTAAAAAGGCCCTTGGTTGGAGTTGTTAGCATAGTAAACACCCATGAACCAATAAATAAATAAATAAAATGCACTCACAGTTTAAAATAACTGAAACACTGAAGGAATATATAATGTCAAATAACAAAAAGCTGGAAAAACTAATTTTAGCTAGTTATTCAGATGAACTAATAAACCATCAAAAATCAGAGACTGAAATAAAAAATAAGGCAGTCTGAGCATGACTGTTTAACCCTAGCTTCTAAATAGGCTTTATACCAAATGAAAATAGGATAGCGGTGATTATCCTGGTGCACAAGTGTTTGTCATCCATGGACCCAGGGAATTATCGACCCATAAGCCTCACTATCCTGATATGCAAAGCTATGGAGCGAATAATTATGAATATCCTAAATGGCAACATAGGTAACCTACAGATATTGAAACCAAATCAGTTTGGGTTTATCAAGGGCAGGTTTTGCTTATTCAGTCTGGTGGACTACTTCGAGGAGGTCACCAAACAGTAGACAAGGGCAAAATGGTGCATACTGCCTACCTTGACTTGGCCAATGCATTTGACACAATGCCCCATTTAAACATTGTAGAAAAGCTCACTAAGCTTGGTATAAACCCCTGCATCATCCCCAGCAGCCTTAATACTTTAATGCATTTAATGTAACAGTGAACAGTTTAGTCCATTTAAAGGTAACCAGTTCACTTTTTCTTCGGGCTAAAAGTTAATATTTACTGAAGGCATACAAGCTGTTTTTCACATCTGAGAGCTGGAAGTAGAGATAAGAAAAGAACAGACAGCAGTTAATGTAAACGAGAACACTGGCTGTAGCTTGGGCTTGAGCATGGATAACAATTTTAAATTAGATAATGCTTGTAGGTGCAATTATCAGTTTAAGGCAACTGCATCTATCTGGAGGTGTAAACTTCATTTGTTGAAAATGTAGATCTGAAGTAAGAGATTCATTTGTCTGCAACCTGTGGGTTATGGATCCGATATCGAATCCGAACCAGCATGGTTTACCAGCTATGGATCCAAGCTCTCAGCTCCTCCCCTCACCCATAATACCCTGCTCTACACTCATGACCCCAGATCTCGTTTGCCGTGCATGGTGACCAGATTGTTTTTCCAGCTCTCCAGCTAAGTGATAGTTTTCAGTGTTTAAATTGTAAAATTTAAATAATTTTTTGGTTGATTTGTATGAAAGTGTAAGTTTCCCTTTTTGTATTATTACTTTTTTTTTAGAGTTTAATCTAAAATTTATATCCCTCCCCTCGCTGGTAGCGTAGTGTGTGTGTTGGGCCTGTGAGTGATTTTTGTTTTAGTAACTTACCTTAGTTATAGTAACTGTTATTTGTTAGCTTGGGATGTCTGAGCAGCCCAAGGCTATTTTTTCCAAATGCTCCGAGTGTGGCCATAAGCTTTCCCCAGCTGATGGCCACACTCGGTGTGTTAGATGCCTGGGGGTTGAACACCTCACATCTGGATGTTCCATTTGTGCAGGGTTCAACCCCAGGGCATTGAAGGAGCGGAGGTCCAAGCTTGTTTTGGCGGGCCTTTTACCGCCGGACTCGGCTCCGACCTCCGCTCCTTCGGGGGTAACCATCCCCACGGTTATTCCCTCTCCGGCTCCCCCTCCTCCTCCTGGGACTCAACCTCCCGCTTCTGGTTCGGAGGAGAGGGATGCTAGAAAAAGGGACCGGAGGGAGAAGCACCATAAGCGGTGGGCCGAGACCTCTGTTTCGGCCCCGCCAGCCAAGCGGCTTCTCCCGGCTCCATTGTCGGCTGGATCTCCTCCTCCTCGGCTCCGGTCTCCAGTGTGTTTTTCACCGGGACCTGAGGAGGAGGAGACCTGATCTCCGTCGAGGCTATCGAGGAGGCACTCAAGGCCTACCTCGGTAGCCTCGTCGAGATCTACGTACAGCCTATCGGATGCTGATCTGGACCGGATGATGAGAAGGTTCATCCAGGCCCAGATGCAGATGGGAGTGCTCTTGCCTCCCTGGGGAGCTCGACCCTTTTCAAGCCGATTGCTCCTTCTCCGACCCGCTACCCGGGTTCGAGCAGTTGGAGCCGAGCAGCCGAGCCGGGGTGGGTCGGCCGATAGTACTTGGTACTTCGGATCCGACCCTGCCCTCGAGTGCATCGGATCCGACCTCTCGGAGCCTGGATCCGAGCCTCGGATCCGGGGGGATCAGTGCTCCTTCGGTGCCGTCTGTGTCGGAGCGCACTGTCCCTTTGGATCCGAGCGCTTCGGCGCCGGCTCCGATCCACTCTTCGGATCCGAGGGGGAGCCGATTGTCGGATCCTTTGGTCGAGGTCGGCTCCCCTTCGGCGTTTGATGTAGTGGAGAGGGCCCTGTTGAGGGTCTCTGGACCCCCGGCACTTGTTTCGGCTCCGTCCCTCGCTCCCTCTGCACTGGGTCAGGCTTCCACCATCCGGCCCTTGGGACAGCCCGCTTCTATGCCCCAAGCTGTTCCCCTGGAACAGGTTGCTGCTTGCAAGGAGTCCTCTGACAGCCCCCCAGAGGATGTTCCTCGCAAGCATACGTGCAAAAGGAGGCACATTGACTCCCCCGAGTCTCTGACGGAAGACACGGATTTGGAGGAAGGGGAAGGCTCCCCACGGTCACCCCCCCGAGGATGTCTCATTTGGAGACATCATGGAAATGCTCCGTATAAGGGGGGGGTGGTCTGCCCCCAAGTCTTCCTCGGACGAGTCCGTGTTTTTGGAGGCATTTGAAGCGGGCCCGTCTACCTCTTGGGTGTCCCCTCCTGCCGACCCCCTGGTGGACCTCATTACCACCAGGGCGTGGAAGGAACCGGACACCGTGGAGCCAATCCCCAAGAGGCCCGACAGGATCCTCAGCCCATCGTCTGACCGTGCCCATTGGAGTAAGGGGCCTCTGGTAGATGCCATGTTGACGGCGGCCACCAAGAGGGAACTTGCTCAGGAGAGTCCTCAGTCCATCCCGAGCAAGGAGTCTCGGATGATGGACCGCTTGGGGAAGCGGATGTTTAGTTCAGCGACCTTCTCGGTAAGGGCGCTGAACTACCTGGCACACGTTATTAGGATGCAGCGAGATCTCATTAAAGAATACGCTGCATCTCCCCCAGAGTCCATGTCGGAGGAGGACAAAGTACTGCACTCCACCCGCATGGCCACTCTTAGATCAGTTACCAATACCTCTATGCGGCTACTCTCCCATGCTACGGAAGGCGCTAGAGCCGCAGGGGCAGGTCTAGTCACTAGACGCCAGGCCTGGCTCCGTCATTGCGATTTCTCTGAGCCCTTCAAAGCGTCATTTGCGACGCCTTTGATGGTTCTGCCCTCTTTGGCAAAACCGTTCGCGACACTTTGACCCAGAGTGAGAAGGACGGGAAGACTCTGTCTGCCGTCGGAATCCGCTTCTCTGCACCCCAGAGGCCCTATTCTAGGAACCAAAAGGGTCAGAAGAAGATGTGGTTCCGGAAGTCGCAGCAATCCCAGCCTGCTCCGGACAACCAGTCCTTCCGTGGCAGAGGAGGACAGGGAGGATGCCGCCCTAGAGGCAGAGGGGCTCCCAGGAACTTCGGGTCCAGAGAACCCTTCTCTGAACGGCCCGGCAGCAACCCTGAGGGGTTGCCCGGCTGCTCCACTCTGGAGGCAGTCAGGGGATGTTTTTCGAGGCACCTAGTGGCATGGGAGTCCATAACATCAGACCGCTGGGTTCTCCAGATCATATCCAGAGGATACCGCATCCCTTTTCGTCACTTACCAAAGTTGAAGTCCCTCCCAGACGTTCCACCCAGTCAACGGGAGGCCGCTTTGGCAGAAATTGGCCATCTGCTAAAGAAAAGAGCCATCCAGCCCGTCCCCCTAGACCAGATCGGATCAGGGTTCTACTCCAGGTTCTTTTTAGTGCCAAAAAAGACGGGGGATCTAAGACCAATTTTAGACCTTTCTCTCTTGAACCTGGCAGTCCCCAAGGAAAAATTCCGAATGGTCACTCTGCAATCTATTCTCCCCCTTCTGGGAGAAAATCACTGGATGTGTTCTATAGACCTCAAAGATGCGTACTACCACATCCTGATGGACAGGCGCTCCAGGAGGTTCCTCCGCTTCCAGCTGGGAGCCAGTCACTACCAGTTCCGGGTCCTTCCCTTTGGTCTCACCACAGCCCCCAGGGTGTTCACCAAAGTATTAGCAGTGGTAGCGGCCCACCTGAGGCTTCATGGGGTGCAGGTCTTCCCCTACCTGGACGACTGGCTCCTTACCGCCCCAACAAGGCATCTACTACTATTGGCGCGAGACTCCTTTCTCCATCTTGCTCCCATTCTGGGCATTACAATAAATACAAAGAAATCCAACCTGGCATCCACACAGCTCTTAGATTTTATAGGGGCCAGGTTAGACACAAGGAGTTTAAAAGCCTTCCTCACTGCGGACAGAGTTCAAAATCTGCAACTCCAGGTGCGGGCCATTCTCCACTCAAGTTCTGTTCCGGCGGAGTTGGTCCTGAGGGCTCTAGGGTCCATGGCATCTGCTATAGCACTTCTTCCTCTTGCCAGGCTCAATATGCGCATCCTCCAGTGGACTCTCTTAGTACAATGGTCTTACCTTGCTCTCCCTATGCATCATCCCATTGCGATCAGCAAGGCTTGCAAGCGGTCCCTCCTGTGGTGGCTTCACTCCCAGATCTCCACGGAGGCCGCCCATTTTGTGCTTCTCCCCCTCTCGCCACGGTGACCACGGACGCCTCCCGCCTCGGGTGGGGGGGGGGGCATTTTGCGGGCCGGACCGTCCAAGGCACGTGGAACGATTCAGAGACCTTACTGCATATCAACGTTCTAGAGATGAGAGCAGTGCTCTTAGCGTTGCTAGCACTTCAGGACTTTCTTCCCTTGGGAACAATTGCGATTCAATCGGACAACATGTCAGTTGTCTGGTACATCAACAAGCAAGGGGGAACGAGGTCTTACCCTCTTTGTCGAGAAGCCATGAGAGTTTGGGAATGGGCAATCTCTACCAACTGCTTTCTAATAGCAATGCACATTCCGGGTCGGTCCAACATCCTGGCGGACAAGCTCAGTCGCACCATTCTGACTCCTTACGAGTGGTCTCTCAATTTTCAAGTAGCGGAACGCATATTCACACGGTGGGGAACTCCTTCATGCGATCTTTTTGCCTCTCCCTCAAACACCAAGTGCGACAGTTTTTTCGCTCTGATACCTCCTCCAGGAGGTTCTCCAAGAGACGCTCTGGTGCATGCTTGGCCACCCGGTCTTCTGTATGCTTATCCACCATTGCCTCTGATGCTCCAAGTTCTTCAGAAAGCCTCTCGGGTGGGTTGCAGAATGATTCTCATTGCTCCGTTTTGGCCTCAACAGATCTGGTTCCCCTTCCTAAGGTCTCACTCGGTGAATCCTCCTTGGATTCTAGATCCCATTCCGGATCTGATATCTCATCCATCCTGCATATCTCCTCCGAACCTGGACAACCTGAAGCTGACCGCTTGGCTGCTCCAGTTCCACTCTTGATCAGGACTCCCGGTATTTCGTCCCCTGTTAAGGCGATCCTGGTGGCAGCTCATAAACCATCCACTAGGAAAGTCTACAGCAGCAAGTGGAAACGGTTTTCTTTGTGGGGCGGCAAGGCCTGAATCCCTTCACGGTTCCTCTCCCTTTAGTGCTTGATTTCTTAACCACTCTTTTTAACGATGGTGCCAGCAGTTCCACAGTCAAAGTACAACTGGCGGCAATTTCACATTATCACATTGGTCATGACTCTAGTCCACTCATGTCAGCCAAGTTGTGTAAAATTTTCCTTAAAGGTACTTTCCTTCTCAGGCCCCCTGTAAAACAAGCGGTTCCTCCCTGGGACCTTTCCTTAGTTCTCCAGGCCTTGACCGCCCCCCCCCTTCGAACCAGCGGCTACGGTGGATCTCAAATTCTTGTCTTTCAAGACGGCTTTTTAGTAGCCATTACATCGGCCAAGAGAGTTTCAGAGCTCCAAGCATTATCAGCTAAACCTCCTTACTTGGTCTTTCATCCGGACCGTGTTTACCTCAGGACCAACCCGTCCTTTCTTCCTAAAGTTGCTTCTGAAGCAAACATTAATCAATCCATTAACCTCCCTGTTTTCTTTCCTAAATATGAAAACAAAGGTGAATACAAGCTTCACTCCTTAGATGTTCACAGACAACTTAGATTTTATCTAAACAGAACGGCTGGTCATAGGCAATCCGACCAGCTGTTCATTTCCTTTGCTAAATTTAATTTGGGCAAGCCAATTTCTAAAGTATCTCTGTCTCGCTGGATTTCACAGTGTATCTTATTGGCTTATCAAGCTTCAGGAAGGCCCGCACCGGAGGGTGTACATGCCCATTCAACCCGGTCAGTATCTACCTCGGCAGCCTTTAAGGCTAGGATTCCTCTAGATGATATTTGTGCAGCAGCCACGTGGGCTTCATCTCATACTTTTATTTCCCACTACAAGTTGGATCTTGCATCTAGGGTAGAGCATCCTTTGGCTCGCGGTGCTCCGGAATATCCTTCCATGATGGCCGCCCAAGATTCAGGTAGCTGGGGACTCTGTCCCACAGGTTGCAGACAAATGAATCTCCTACTTCAGATTTAGAAGTTATGTACTCACCATAACGTTCCATCTGAGTAGGTGTATTCATTTGTCTGCAACCATCCCGCCCTCCTATCCCCCTGGCCTTTCAGTTTCCTGCATATTATGTGTTACCCTTTTCAGGGTTTTCTTGCTGTTGGCAAACTCGATCTGAGGTCATGAGGGTAGAGCAGGGTATTATGGGTGAGGGGAGGAGCTGAGAGCTTGGATCCATAGCTGGTAAACCATGCCGGTTCGGATCCGATATCGAATCCATAACCCACAGGTTGCAGACAAATGAATACACCTACTCAGATGGAACGTTATGGTGAGTACATAACTTCTAATTTTGTGTGTTTGTTCTAAGTTATGAGGGGACAGGGGATCAGAAAATATATTCAGTTTTTTATTTGAGTGCTTTCATTGAAGTAGAAAGTCTTGCAAATGTAATATAAGTTCTAATGGAGATGAGAAGAAGCAACTACATCAGCCTATCAAATATGAATGTATGCATGTAAGGTAGAAGTTGGTAATATGCATTCAAAAGAGTTCTCATATGTCAGAGGTGGGAGTAATAGCCTTTTGGTTCATAGGTTGTTACTAGAATATCGGCCTAGTTATAACAATTCCCTGTCTATTTATTTCCATTGTAGTGATGTCTGCACTGTAAATATTCTAGAAGATGGAAACCAAACTCTAAACCAGATTTAACTGAAATATTGGATATTGTAAGTGAGATAAAATAACTGTAGATGGGATCTTTAGAAAAAGAGTGGGCAAACTATATAGAAATATGTGGAATGTGTAGACAGAGTACATGTTGAATGATCAGGAGTGAAAGCAGGAACTGAGCAATTTATGTAATATTGGAGTTAATATTTGTTAAAATAAAATGTAACTGTGTAATGCATGAAAATAAAAACTTGTTGCGGTTTTCATTTCTATTGAATGTGTACCTATGACATTTAAAAATGAAAGTTTATATTTAATTGAAGAGCGAGATATATTTCATGCTGTCTGGTTGAAGTCATTTGTTTTCACACTGCAAATTGTGTTCTGTTGTTTTCAGTAAAGGTTATACAGTTAGTAAATGAAGAGGAAAATGAAGTAAAAGAATGAAAACTAAAAGGGAAACTAATATATGACTGAAAACAGGCAGTTGTGTATAAAATTTGTTCTGGTAACTCGCGCACTAAGTCTAGGAGTGAATAGAAAGAAACAAATATGTTAGTTGAAAGTAGGATAGATAGCAACATTCACAAAATTGGTGTATTGAAATACTGAGTGAGGAATCTAAGTTGAATGGAAAATATATGTATGGACAAGGATGTTTGGTGTAACTACAGTATAAGATAAATACTGGAATATATTTTAAAATGATTAAAATCAGAAGTATCAATGAGAAAGTAAGTATTTGATGTTGTTTTTTGTTTGGATAAAGTCACATTTGTTATCAGGCTTGATAATGAAATATTTTCAGTCTATAGACTAAGCGGCCTCTAGTGTTAGTGGAATACATTGTGTTTTTTTAACAAGCTAGGGTTAATTACAGGAAGATGAGCTTGACCTTTTGAAAATAAATACAGCATTTGGAATAACTAATGAAAGGAAAGGGGAAATGTTAGAAACTGCAAGAATGAAGAACCTGCAGAAATTAAGTAGCACATGGATAGAGGGACAAAATCTGAAATAAGATCTTTAATTTGCTAACTGCATACAAGTAAAAAAATAGTGGTTTATAGTAGTAGTTCTCCAGTCCAAATTAGTGAGTCAGGAAGTGAGTATGATTAAAAAAGTCTAGAGGAAGCTTTACTCTGCTGTGTTTACAAAACATTGCTTATTTTTCCCTAGGAAAATATAGATATATATAGTTAATATGTTTATTTTTGGAGTAGAGAGGTAATTGTGCATTGCTTTAAGGAAAGTAAGAGATCAGGTTGAGTTGTGACAAATATTATACAGAAGGCATACAGTTACACAAAAAGTGATTTGAATGTGAAGGATCGGTTTGTAAAAGAAAGGGAAAGAATATATGTAAGTAGAATAATAGATATATTTTGCCATGTTACATTTTGAGTTTGTATTCTGAAACCTTTATGGGTTAGTAGAGAGGAAGAAAACAGGTGAAGATCTATATTTGCAAAAGTAATGCACAGATTGTAATGTTACAAGAAATACAGCTGAATCGTAAAGAGCATGTTCATATAAAGAAGAGTGGGAAGGAGTTTTTTTTCTTTTTTTATTGGAATAAAATGGGAGAAACATTTATTAATATTAATCAATTAGGATATTGGAATAAAGATTGAAGAATAAGTAAAGGATGGACAGGGAAGATTTTTTACTAGTGAGAGGTTTTTGGCATGATCTGACAATTACCCTGGCTGTAGTATTCATTCCACCAAAACCACTGAGACAAGATATAAAGAATATAGTGAGAGAAGTTGTAGCCTTTCTTTGAGGAGGTATGGTAGTGACTGGCGACTGGAATGCCATAGGAAATTTGGAATCCATCACTGAAAGCCAAGATGTCATAGAATACCAGTTGAGGACAGATACTTGAAGAAATATATTTGTGTATTTGGGCTCATTGATGTAATGAAAATAAGACGGAGTGAAGTGAAATATATACACTTTCACTAAAATATGTTTTTTGGTCAGGATTAGGTAGGTATTGCATATAAAAAATATGGTGTGAAACATGAAAACATTTCCACTGACAGTGTCAAGACCATACATCTATAAAAGTTAAGTGTAGTCAACAAGCAAAAGTATTTTCTCACAATCATTCACATTTTCCAGTCTTTCTTCTGAAAAGGAAGATATTTACTCATTGGTTAGACTGAACGTTAAATGAAATGTTATTCAGTTTTAATGTAAACAGTGAATAACTTACAAAGGAATGGGATAATTGTAAATTTTAGATTAGAAATGTGCTACAGTGAAATCAAACAAATTGTGTAGAATAGCAGCCATGGTAGCTGTTTAGAGGTAATAAAATAGAAAGAGGGGTACAGAAGAAAAAATGACTAAGTGGTTCACAAAAGGTTGAATAACAATTGAAAGAAGCTGTGCAAGATTACTGAGAAAATATGTCTGAGCATGCTTTAAACCAGCTATTTTTGACAGTAATCTTGGAGGAACCAAGTTGTTGGCTTTATGTCTGAGGAAACAAAAAATGAAAGGAATGATGATTAAAGTCACGAATCATGAGAATGGTGAGGTAGAAGTGGATTCTGGGACAATTATGAATGTTGTAGTAAATGATTACAGTATACTATATAGAAAACATGTAGAGGAATTAGAATAAAATATTTGAGACAATTAAAACTTCCCCAGTTAACAGAAGTAGAAGGGGGTATTAACATCAAAAAATAAGGGGGAATTGAAACTTAAGAAACAACGAGGAACCAGAGTACAACATAACCCCCCAGAAGTGATAAAATGCCAATAAATGTGTAGAAATAGAAGAAACAGAGAATAATTAAATTCTGACTAATAATTTTTAGCAGTGTTTTTGTGGGTGGAGGTTTGCCCTTGACTTGGAAAGACGCAGAAGTAGCAGTCATACCAGAGGGGAAAAATTCCCTTGATCAAGAGTCATACAGACCCACCTTGCTGAGGAATCATGGCTACAAAGTGTTTTGATGGTTTTGGAAAAGTAATGACAAAGATATTGCCAAGAATAATAGACCTGGATCAGAGCATTAGCAGAACCTTTGATCAAAAAGATGCATTGGGCAATAATAATAATATGTTAATGTTAATAGGTTTAGATGTTAAAATTAATATTTAAGTTGGAATTTATTAAGAACTCTGTTGAGTCATTTGGGTATCCACAAGCACAGACAACATTATTAATATTTAATATCTTCAGAGGAGCTCGAGCTAGCTTTGAGATTTGGTGGTAAAGTGCCTGAAGTGTTTAGCCTTTAGAGGAACTAGGCAGGAGTGTCCATCTATACTCTTACTTTTTTGCTTTGGATTTAGAGCCATTAGCTAGAGAGACATGCACAATCAAATGTAATTTTATTTATCAGTCTGAATTTGTTAACTAGGATAGAGCACTGATCAAAAGAGATAAATTTCAGTCTTAGTACAGAGAGATGTAAATAAGGAAAGCAAAGAAATAAAAACGTGTATACATTTAAGTACAGTACTGTAATTTGAGTATATAATATAGACAGAAGCAATCACTATATGCAATAGGGAGAGAAGCAGTCACTCAAGTGAGGGAATATACAAAAGTGTGTGTGTGTGTGTTAGTACATTACATATAAAAAACTTAAACCTTTAGAAATTTCATCTAATATATGGTTAAACTTAAATTTAGATTACAATATATCTAACACTTCATGAACGGCAAGTCTTCCTCTAAAACCTCTTTGCCCCCCACACTCCTTATAGTTAAATGTACTAATTACACAGCTCCAGAGAACAGATAAAACACTGCACTCTGTGAATTACTGCTGATGCAGGATGAAAATGATGTACTAATTTGTTTTGTAATTTCACCTACCCTAACGCCATAAACCACACCAGTATTAATTCTCTGTAAGGGCAACCATGGTGGTACAGCGTTTAGTGTTGCCACCTCACAGCAAGAGGTTCTCCGGTTCGATCCTCGGCTGGGGTGCCTTCTGTGCGGAGCCTGAATGTCCTCCCTGTGGTTACGTGGGTTTCCTCCGGGTGCTTCGGTTTCCTCCCACACCCCAAAGACATGCTGTAGGTAGATTGGATACTCTAAATTGTCCCTAGGCACATGAGTACGTGTGTGTGTGTGTGTGTGTGTGTGCCTTCCATGGAAGGTTGGGCTGGCAACTCGACACCGTAAAAACTCTACTGCCAATCATGAGCGGACAGGTGATCCGCTGTGGCGACCCCTAACCAGGAAAAAGCCGAAAGAAGGGAAAAAAAAGTATACTACACTGTTCTATCAAATGTGTTTAAACTAATTGTATTTTAGATCAAATTTCTACACATTTTCAGTGTAGACTAAATGACTAAATGAGTATTTGATGAATTGTTGACACATGCCCATATATATATATATATATATATGTATATATATATATGTATGTATATCTGTAGATATACAGATATATGTATACACACACACACATATTTGTGCACATGTGTTTATATGTAGATCTATACATGTATATGTGTGTATATATGTATGTGTATATGTATGTAATGTGTAGAATATAAATCAACATATACACACACACACAAACACACATGTATATAATGGCATCATTGGCATCAACCCCCCTTTTCCCATTTTGTACAAGGGTCTGGTGTGTCGCATCACCAGTAACTTTTACTAGAGCCAGTGTTAACACCCCTGGGTGGCTAGCCCCAAAATATACCAGTGCAGTCACCATGGTTGTAGTCATGAAATGATTTTATTGAAGAATATAAAAGAAGAATAAGCGTATTTGGGTGGCTTCCACCCTTCTTAAGATTCAAAGATGTCTGAACAAGTAAGAAATATTTATATAAATCCTGTATGATCACATTTGTCTGTTGTAATTATCAACCAATAAAAACATATTAAAATTCTAACCAATAAAAGTATCTACTTTCTAAAGTGCTGTTCTTTGGGTACTGTGAACTACATTACTTTTCTTACTGGTGTGTGTGCGTGTGTGTGTTGGTATATATACTATATATATTATTGTGTGTGTGGGAGGTGGTTAACTGTTACTGATTTAATGGTGTTTTGTGCTAGGTAGAGGTATTATATTTTGGAGTAATGTAATAATGTATTATCTGCAATGATAGATGAGCTAGGGGTGGAGACCCTCTGTGTCCAGAGGGAATTTTTAGTTGTTTAAGGAAAGGCTATATTATTTTGCTTTTAATGTGTTTAAAATAAAATGGGCACTCAGATAGAAGCAGAGAGAGTATAGTTAGAACACAGTGTGGGAAAGTTGCTAAATTCTGAGAGAAAATTTGATGGAGGGAAAGTGCTTAAAGTGCTGTGATTCAAGGAAGGGCTATTTCTTCCTGGTAGTGTGTTGATTTGTTCCCAAAACTGTTTAGAGGTATTAATTAATGAGATCTGCTATTTCATCATTTGAGTATTATGGTGTTTAATGGATTAATTGGAAATTTTTTTTTAGTAGGGTAAAGGTAGCCGTCCAAGTATATCATGATTTCTCTCTGCACTTGAATAGTGATTTTTAGCTCTGGGAGGAGGCAGTCATTCTTCTTGGGTTTGTAAAGTCTCGTTAGTAATGGAAAATATGTGCCTTGAAAAGATTTGAGGGCATTAATGAAGGCTTCTGCTGCAAGATTTACTTTGGCAGTATTTTGGATATTTGTCCAGCCCATGGCTTTGAGGATTTAGTTACATTTTTTGGTGTTGAAGTCAGATTTTGATCTGAAAGCGATAACTTGAGTTTTTGTCACCCAGCAAATGTAGCTGAAAATGTAGTAAGCTATTGTCACTCAGTAATAAGAGGGTGAGTTGTAATTTCTTTAGTAGATAAGAGTTGTTGGATATAACTGGAGAGATACTGAGGATAAATTAGCCCATATTATGGACAACATAATATATGTTACCAGTCCAGAACATGATATATAAATATTTAATAAACTGAAATATTTTACTAGTATAGCAGAATACAAAGTAAATTAAGCAAAAAACAAAGGCTACAGTAATGAATTTTGACCCAATACAACTTCCCCTTTTTCTGAGCTTATGAAAAGATGAGATAACTGAAATTTTAGTTGAAATTGGAAGTTGAGCATGCAACTAAAGAACTGTGGGAGGAAATTACTTAAAGGATTATAAATAAGATTGGAAGTGATTTATGGACAGTGACAGTAAGGTACAAGCAGTTAAGATGTCTTTGATCCCACTTTTTTATGTAGGACAGGTTTATATGTATCAGCTGAGAGATTTGATTTGGAAAAAAAGGAAATTAATGATTTTTTGGGATAATGGAATATATATGTAGGCTTGTTAATAAATTTGTGAAACCACAAATATTTGTTAATGGAGTGTTCCTTATTATTGTCTGTCATCAGCAAGTCCAATGAGACATAAAATTATTTTATGGCAAGAAAATTTATATTTTATAATAGAATGGCAGCAAGCTAAGATTACACATCTGTATTATTTTATTCCTAACATAGCAGAGTATAGACTTAAGTACATGAACCAAGGCACTGGCCAGCTCATGTAGCACCTTCTGGAATATTCTTTCCTATCATAATTCATCTTCATAAACTTACAGAAGCTTAATATGATCATCATTCAGAAACTACTAAGACTGTTACATTTCAGTAATTCTCCTTTACAAAATAACACTGCATTCATTTCAGAACTAGTAATAGTATTTTACATAGTTGTTCTCAGTATGTTTTTAATAGATCTGATAAAGAGCTTTAACTCAAAGGTGCTTATCCTCATTTTTGTTTTTATTAAAGTATATGCTTTGGACTGTGGCAGTCGGACTGTTTTTCTTCTTCATTTCAGAACTTGTAATAAAGCAAGGACAAATTACAATTCAATATTATTCATGTTTCTAACTGCTTCTCATAAGCAAGTAATTTTCCATGATTATTCCCCTGTTTATAACAATGAAGAACTGAGTGCTTTCTATCTAAACTTGCAACATACAGCTGCTTTATCCAGGTCTCACAGAATGCATCAAATGTTTTCAGGTCTGCTGATCTATCTTAACCCAGGAATAATTCTGAAATGTAGACATTCATCTTGACATTTGTAATGTCTAAAACAATTCTGCTATATAAAATCCATTCTTATTTGTAATATTTTGATATATACTGAACAATTGTGGATTTTATAATTCAGGCCAGAATAAAAATAGCATCCCAGAAAAAGAGTAAAAAGTAGTGCATGTAAGACAATGTTAGGTTTGGAAAGGCAAAATAGTATAAAATTAAAAATAGTCTGAAAATTTGAATAAGTATATTACACACAATTAGTTCATTAAAATGTATCTTATCCATAATTAAACTAAGTCTAGACAGTTTAGAATGTTTTGCATAGAACTGCTTCCACAAATATTTGTATAACACTACAAGGCTTGAAAAAAATATTTTCGTGGAAAAAAAGCTTATGTTGGAGATGTAATGATTCAGAAAGATGTACTTGTGTACCTGGGAGCGTATCTTTTGGAAATGTACTCAGTTGCTTCAGTACAGAAATTAATTGAACAGTATGCTAAGTATTATACTTGGAAGAGAATTTAACCTCAATAGAGATGCTTTTTTATTGAGCTGTTATAAAATAACTTGCACTAAAGAGGTGAAAGCCTTGCCTTATATAGTGCTGATAGAGGCCAAGAATGCCATAACTAGAAAATGGAAAACCAAAGATAAATCATCAGACATTAAAAATTATTACATAGATTAGAACTTTTAGAGATCACAAACATAAGTCCCTAGTATAAAATGGGCTCCTGGGATTTTGTAGTGGAAATTAAATTGAATAGGACACTAACATGGAGCAAACACCTAAGATATACATCTATTTAATAAAGCAGCATATAGATGCAAGGTATGAAGCAACTGGTACTGTTAAGATTTTTATTATAGTGAAAATAAAACAATGTGACCACTAGTTAACTCAATCTCAAATTATATTATGAGTCTGTTAACTTTTGAGTTTGTTTTTGTTTAAGGAGTATTGCTAAATTACTCCAAGTAAAAATCACTCCCCACAGAGTAAATGCTCTTAGCACACAATCCTGATAAATGTTCCTCGCCTCCTGTACATCTTGTAATGTTTTTTATGTGGGTAAGACGGACAGGAGGTTGAGGGATAGGATAATGGAGCACCTATATCAAATTAGGATTAAATCTACTGTGAATGCCCTTTTCAAGCATGTTTTGGCAACTAATGACACACATTTTTTTCATTTCAAAGTCCTTGATGAAGTCATGATGAATTTTAGGGGTGGGGATCTGAGGAACAGAACTGAGACCCTTGAGTCCAAATGGATTGTTAGACTTAGAGAGGCCTTGTATCCAGGGTTGAATAAAAAAGTACCATTAAAACCATTTTTTGAAATCCAGGAGGTTGAAGCAGGCACACCATATTTGGTGCATCACTTTGACACATTTGGATTATTTATTATATGTTTACAGTTAATGACTGTACTGGATATAATGTTTTATTTGTTCATAGACATGATTTTGCATAATTTTTTAAGATTCTGTTTTATTTTAAAGTTTTTTATATATTTTATACTTATGTATGGTTGCTATGCCTTTAAGGGTTTTAAAGATCACTGTGATCTTCGCACCCTATTCTATTTAAATGAACAGTTGGAATGTGTGATTATATGGTCTGAGGAAGCCTTCTAGGTGAAAGCGCTTACCATGTTTGTTCTAGCCAATAAACTTATTTTATGAGTTTTTCTGCTGCTGCTGCATCTTTATATTGCTTGTTGAATATGTATGCCTCACTGAACTGCTTTGTACATTTGAATGCTTTTTATACCATCTGCAGCCTTGTTTTGCTCTTGCACTACGTCGTTTGGTTTATACATAATGCTAAATTACATTTGATATTAAGACTAGCAAAATTAGTTTGTGATAGATGAATTTACATACTTGCAGTGACAAATTGTTGATAGTTAAATGTAAGCGCTGACTGTCTGACACAAGGCTAGTTTATTAGTAGTATATAAACATATGCAGTACTAATAAACCAGCACCATGTCAGTATTGTATATACATATAATTATAAAAATGATTGTATCAGCAGTCATCGCCAAAATAATAAGCGTATCATGAATGAGGATCGCACAATATATAAATATGAATATATGGTAATCAATAAATTACACAAACACTAGAACTAGAACTAAGAATTTGAATTTCCACCAGCATAGGTTCATAGGTTTATACGTGTTTACTAGGCTAATGACCACAAGGGCCTTTTTAAGCTTAGCCATGCATCCCCAATCTCTGACAAGTTCTGATACCCTTGATAAGTGTAAGCAGGGGCTTGGGAGATGAAACATTTACAAGCAAGGGCCTTGGAGGTAAACTATTTACAGACTGCCTGTGTCCATTAGAGACATAGGTGTCAAACCAAGGGTGAATTTGATGTTTCCCATCAAATTGTCCAAGTTGCACTTTAATTGGGTTAGGGCGAAACTCTGCTTCACATGAATGGGGAGCCTGTTCCAGAGATGGGGTAATCTCTGGGATACATGTGTCTCTCCAACACATCCTGTTTATATCACAGCCAAGGTTCAAGTCCTTAGAATGGGTAATTCTGGTGCTGTTTGTTTTGCGGATATGCAGGAGGTCCATCAGAGTTGGGTCTGACAGTGCCCTGTATGTCAGGCATAGATCTCCCCTCAAAAGCCTGTAGGAGACGCAATACAGGGATAGAGCCTTGAGGGCTGTCTGCATAAGATATTTTACTTAAGCCCTGTATTCTTTTAGTGAGGAACCTGTGTGGGCGTTCCAATTGTTGGATATACCTGGTTAGGTACATACCAAAGGAGGCATTGTATTCAATGATAGGTCTGATGAATGCCGAATACAGTGGAACAATGACTTCCTTGGACGTAGATGCCATGCCTTTATTTATAAGTATATAAATAAAACCTGTTGGAGGACAGATTTATTATCAAGTGTTTACACCATCTCTGGAATAAATTGCCCTTATGTACATGTACGAGTAACACTTTTGCATCATTCAGGATGAATCTTGGCAGTTGGACGGACATCTGCAGATATATCCCTGGCCTGACTTGTTTGCCATTCTAGAAACTGGAGTTCCATCATTGGTAAGGGTATTACCTAGTAGTAAATGGTATCACAACTTAATTACCTTGTAATTCCTATGATCCAGAGTTTTTCCTTTTTATTTTCCTCTTACTTTTTTCTAAATTTCTTCCTTGTTTGTATTCAGGCAGTGTAGTTGCTAGCCAGTAACCAAATTGTGTAACTTTTACTGACTTTAACAGTTTTTCAGCTCTCAGACTAGAAGAGATCTAGTTAATATGTTACTCAGGCAGCTGCCATCTTGGTAGACTGATGCAAGTTGCTCTAGTACAGCTCACCATGTAGTACTGGTAAAGGGAGAAAATCATCCAGTTTTGATAGCTGCATTTCAGCTGTGTCAGCCATGGATTACTCCTCTAGAAACCATATCCCATTTCTTTCATGTCTCCCTAAAGATGATATACACCCAAGAATCAAGGTCAGCACTACATTCCTTTTTATGTAGTTTCATATTGCAGTATGGAGGTTACTGTTTTGATTCCAGATTGTATTTTGCTTTCCATGGATTTAGGTGCTACATAGGAGATAAGAAATCCTGCCCATCTAAATGAAAAGTACTTACTCTTGATGTTATAAATTATGATATAATTTGTTTCCCAAATGAGAGACTTTAATCTCCAAGATTACATATTTAATTTGCTGTGCCTCTAGGTCTAGTCCTGTTAGTGTGTTGCTTTGCCGGTGTATATACCTTGGGAATCAGTGCTGGCTTATATCCTGATGTTCAATAATTCTCAAAGAAAATACTAACACATTTGACCTTCTAGAAAGTTCATATTTCCTCATTGAGACCGATGTATATTTTTTTCTGGGAAAAACAAAACAAAGCAAAAGCCACTTTTTCAACTAGGTTTTATGATTCCCCAGAAATTACATTCCTAGGAAATAAATTGTTGACAATTAGTAGACATGGCTTAAAAATGTATGAGTGAGTAAAACTGAAAGCTTTTCCCTTCCTGCAGCCTGGTGAGCATACTATTGCAATTGTGACCTTGACATCTCAGACAGCCACTTGACTTGCAGGAAGGGGCTATCGTTTGCTGAAGAATTGGGGGTTTGGTTGAATACCCTTCAGTAAGAGCAATACCCAATCGGTGTGATTACCAAAAGGATGGGAACAAAGTTAATTATCTACCCCAATGATGAGTTTTTCACATATCTTTAATCTTCTTCTTTTGCTACCACAGAAACTCACTAAATGCAGATGGTCTGTACAGGATGAAGCACTTTTCATGTACCTCAGCTTCATTTCCTTTTTTAACTCTGCCCAAGTTTGCCTTCATTCAGTAGAAGAGACTTACCAGAAAGTACACCTTCAATGCTGGATTCTGTCTTTGTGAGACCTTGCACAATCTGAAGTACATAGTAGTTCCATGACTGTGTTTACATTGAGTGCTACATATTTAAATAAGCGTGCCAATGAAACAAATTAACCAAACCAAAACAAAATTCAGCTACAAGTATTTTAAGAAACAAAACAATCATCAGCCCCCTTTTTCCCATTTTTTTCTTCATGGGGTCGGGGTATTGTGTTAACTGTTGCCAACTCTCTCGATTCAGTGCCACGCTCTTGCCTTCTTCAACACTCATGCCTGACTGTCGCAGATCTTCTTTCACACAAGCCATCCACCTCTTTGCTGGATGTCCTATCTTCCTCTTATCTTCTTCCTGTCTGTCTCAAGTCTTCTTCCCCAGATTGTCTTCTGCTTTTTCTGCATGTGTCCAAACCACCGTAATCTGTGCTGTTTGCTCTTTTCTGCAATTAGAGCTACTTTGGCTTCTGCTCTTATGTCCTCATTTCTTCGTCTGTCCCACAGTGTGCGTCCTATCACCTTTCTCAGGCACTTCATTTCCATCACCTCTAGTTTCTTCAACTGTTCTGCCTTTACTGCCCAGATTTCTGTACCATACAGTAGTACTGGTCGCACCACTGTCTTGTACACCTCAGCTTCTTTAGCATTCTTCTGTCATAGACTATATCTGACACTCTGTGCCAGTTGGCTGCAGCCCCTCTGATTCTAGCTTTGACCTGTTCATTCAGACTTCCCTTCTCCTCAACCACCCCTGCCAGATACTTGAAGCTGTTTACCTATTCCACTATCTTCTCTTCTGTCTCTATTCTCAGCTTCTTCTGATTTTCCCAATTTGCTGCCATCAGCACCATCTTTATCTGTGCTTAGTTTCATCCCATGTGCCTTCAGTTTTGCATTCCATTCTCCTATCCTTTGCTGAAGTTCTAGCTTATAGTCTACCTGTAATGCCACATCATCTGCATACAGCAACTTTATTGATCTGTCCCCTCCGACTTGTTTGCTAATCTAGTCCATCACCAATATGAATAGCAGTGGGCTCGGAGCTGAACCCTGGGTGTACACCCACTCCCACTGAGAAACCCCTCTGTGAGGCCAAACACTGTTCATACTTGAGTCGTTGGGTCCTTGTACATAGTCTGCACTAATTCTATCAGTGTTTCTAGGATTTCAAACCACCACAGTACTGCCCAGATCAGCTTTCTTGGAACTTGTCATATGCTTTCTCCAAGTCAAGGAATGTCCAGTTGGACTCTGTCCTTATCTCTAGCTTCTTCTCAAGTATCTGTCTTATTGCAAACATCGGGTCAGTTATGTTGCATCCTGATCTGAATCCGAACTGCTCATCTCCCATCTTACATTCTGCTACTCTGCATATCCGTTTATCAGTCGCCCTCTCCAGAACTTTCATGCACTGTGATAGGAGTTTGATGCCTCTGTTCTGCCATAGTTGTGGATGTCCCCTTTGTTCTTGTACACTGGCACTAGTTTGCTTATTCTCCAGTCGTCTGGGATACGTTTTTCTCTCCACACTACTATTAGTACCCTCAAGAGCCATTTCTCCCCTATCTCACCCAGCATCTTTATCATATCTGCTGTGACCTCATCTGAGTCTGCTGCCTTCTTTGACTTCATTTTCCTTAGTGCTGTTCTTACTTCTTGTATGGTGGGCTCCTCTTCTCCTCTTATCATATACTGTTTCTGGGGTAGTGCAGCTTCTGTGGGGTTTTCTTCATTCAGAAGCAATACTCCGTTCATCTGTCTCTGATGTCCTGTGGACTGGTGAGCAGGTTGTTGCTGGCATCCCTTATGAAAGGTGTCTGACTATCTTCTTTATCTTTCTGTCTTTGCCTTGCAGCCTGATATAGTTTCTTTGTGCCACTTACTGAGTCACTTTCCAGATGTTGGTAGAGTACCTCTGATGCCCAGTTCTTTGCTATTGCAACTTCTTTCTTAGCGTCTTTGTTAGCCAACCATCTAACTTAAAATTATGCTATAAGTGCTGTTGTAGGAGAGCATGGCTCTCTGTACCCCCTTGTGTGTGTTGGGCGGGGGCTGCTGTCCTTCTCCCCTAAGACAACTAATTTTGAGGTCATACAAATTTTGGGTTGGGTAATTCATATTTAAAAATATCAAGAACTCCCTCACTCCATTGTTGTCTGACCTCAGAATCTCAACAGTTAGGCCATGGGGAATCAGTATATTAGTATTCAACACATTTTGTTTAACAGCAGTTATTTAATGACGTAATCAGAGCATTGCCAAGTTTCCAGCAGTCACCTTTTTCACGTTTTTACTCATTCACTTCCATCTCGTAGTAGTATGATGAAATAATTGTGTAATAGCAGGGACTAATCTCTTATGTCTAACCCACCTCTGTTTTGTTCTGTAACTCTATGAGCTTCTTCTTGACAAATGGAAGACTTGAGTCAAGCCTTTTATTAATTCTGTAGTACCTGTGCTTTACAGGCGTGCAGAAGCTTCATAGTCAAAACATCTGCCACACGCGTGTACATTTACAGTCAAGTTGCATTCAGGAACTGCTTTTAACATGCTGCACATGTATTTTTACTATCAGGATAAAATCCTTAATGCGCTGTTAATAATAGCAGATTTATGAATCTTTCACTTAAGATGAACATGATGCCACTATTTACTTCATCTGCAGAACACTTACAGTTTCCCACAGTGTGGTAAATTGATAAATGTTTTCATACACTAGCATTTGCATTGGCTGCAATTAGAAATCTCAGAATCTTCTGCAGCTGACTGCTAGTAACAAAAGTCATTAGCATATAGTGTATATTAAGTTTTTACAGATCATCAGCTCGATTGGCAACGGGGGATAAAGCCCTTATTTTTTGTAGTGGATAACCCAGGTTTGACTATTGACTTGAGCACTAGAGGAGCTGTCACAGAACAGGTAGTGAAGAGTGACAGTGGGCTGTTCTACTTTACATGCGGTAGAGCCACTGTTGGTCCTTGAGGCGGACCATGGTGACCACGGATGAACCAGTGATGAGTCGCATACCAGCAATGGCTAGGGGGAGATAGGAGCTTAACAGAAAAAGTCACACCTCTCACATCATACGATGGCTGTCTTCCTGATGGCTAACTCACTCTTCCTGGTATAACGAATGGACTGGAAAGCTCTTGCCCCTAGGAGAATTGAATACTTCAACTTGGCAGCCAAGAGGGAAGTCTGTTGGTTAGATTGGGGACAGAAAACCAAAGTAATTAGAAAAAAGCATTTCTCTTAGCATTGTCGAGTTAGCTGTTCAAAACTTTGTATGCACATTACTAGAAGCATAAAATTCAAAAAGGTTGTTATCTGGCAAGAGTCAGTGTGCATAATATACATAGAAGATGGCACTAATAGTTGGAACAAAAAATATTCACCTTGACTGGTATGTGTTATCCATACTCAGCGAAGCGGTTTAGCATGAGTCCTTTCTGCAGTGCAAATACTGTGTAATGGAACCAGAACTAATTTCTTGTAAACTCATAAGCTGACCAGAGAACTATGAGGAAGAATCCAGGAAGAAATTGGGAAGCTCGGGTTATAGCTGTCCTCCTGTTTTCACTTGTGCTATACAACATGCTTTGATTGTTTGCCTAGCCTGCTACTGAAACTTCCCGTTGACTGCTTAAGATCATATTATGTGATTAGTAGCCAGTAGAGTAGACACACTGTTTCTGATACATGGTGGTCCATATCCTTTCAGTTCTATTTATTTATAAAACATCAGTGATACTTCCTGGTGCCACTAATTTTTGATCCTTGCTTTTCTTAACCAATGCAACATATTTGTTTTACTTAGTTGTATTAGTTGCTTAGCACAACCTGTTCGCTCCTAGCCATACTAATTCCTAATGCAGGTGGCCACCCCTCTCCCCCACCACTGTCACCAATTATCGTACACTTACAGTATCCACTTTGGGTTTTATTTTTTATCGTTTAACTGGATAAGTGTGTTGGTGTATATAGCATTTTTAGACCCAAGCCATAGAGAAGAACATTATAAAGAAACTTTAGTCTCCGCATGCACTCAGAAATGCATGTACAGCTATATACAAACATCATAAGCATTAAAGTGTTACAGGTTTGGTACAGATAGAACACCATGTATTTAATGGGCCAAAGACGCTTTTAATCAGTTACCCAATATATGCAAAAACATATAACACACTTGTAAATTTGAGAAGTAGAAGGAATCAGATGTAAAATTATAAGGGGGGAGTAAGAATTTCAGGCAAAGCTGTGTTTTTGGTGGGGAGAGAAAAGGTATATAAACCTGAATAGGTGAATCATCATTTTGAAATGAAAGAGAAGGGGAAAGAGGAATGAGAACCAGCGGAGGAGAAATGAAGTGACAGGCAGATCAAGTTTCATAAAAATTTCAGAGTTGTAATTTGAACACCTGTTACCTATGGATGTTACTAAGGCCCATATGAAGAATGTTCCATTTAGCTGGTGGACTGCTGTTGAAGTTATGTTCATGTAATATCGAGGTGTGTACGGTCTAAAAATAATAACACTATCCTGTTGCAAGCAGAGCAACTGCTTATGTTGTATAGAGAGCAGTAGACAAGTGTCGGGCATTGTTTAAAGTAAAGGAGTTTATTCATTAGGCAATTAGGAAGAAATGAGGTTATGAGAAATTAAATTCTAAAATGGGAATGCACCCAACTTTAGTCAGTGAGTGGCAATGGTGTTTTTGTGGATCAGAAGGATTACTGGAACAGCAGATCTTATTTTGATGACTGAAGCTTTCTGATACTGCTTTCATGTTCCAGGCAGTAAACATGGGAGACCATAGTCAGGTGCAGGTAAGGAGACATTTTTCTATATTGCAAACCATGCTTTTAAACCTTATTAGTCTTGTAATTTTATAAGCAATTTTAACTGTGTAGAATCATTACAAACAACTCATTTGGTATGGCAGTTGAGGGAGAAGGTTTTACAAAGCAATTTTCTGTGTGTTTTAAAAGCATATTGAAGGGGGGAGCTTTGATTTCTTAAATTAAGTATTTCAGTTATTTTCTGCATAGCTTCTGTGAGCAAGGTCTCAGTTTTTGCTATTTTGACTTATTTAGATAGGGAAAAACAGTCTTCGTACAACTCCTCCTGAAGATTTGAAATGATGATACTTAACTTAAAAGGGACCTGTGAGACAAATAAAGATGCAAGTTGAAGAGAGAGAGGATGAAGGACTGACCCCGAGGACATAACTTAAATCATAGTCTTTTACTGGAAAGGGGTCTTATCCACATTAATAGATGAATACTTATTTTAGAGGTAATTATGGAACCTGTGTAGCAGTTCTTCACTGAATAACAGGACTTCTGTCTGAAGGAACTTGTATAGCTGTCCTTTACTAAGTAATAGAACTTTGTGATTAGCTTTTGAATGCTTTTCTTAAATCAATACATAGGTTTTCTGAGCATAGTTAGTCTGAAGCTCTGCAAAATTGTTTGGGAGAAGTTTGTATTGTTGATATGGTCCACAGCCTACTCGTGTGCATCTTTTATCAAGAAGTTTAGCCAGAAAGGGAACGCTTGTAATCGTTCTTTAGGGTCTCCTGTCATAGCTGGGGTTTATACTTTAGATGCTGGTAAATAGTTTCCAGGTTTGGGGAGTTATTACTTGCAGGAAATGAGGAAATGAGAAGGTGATATCATGTAATGAACCCTGGGGGCTGGGAAAAAACATGGTATATCGCTATGTGCTGCGCTACGCTAAGAAGATGCTATGATGTTTGTTGTTAACCCATCTGTGAGTACTCTCATTTATTTTATGACAGGGACAGTGTTTCTGAGATAACTGGACAACTTAGGCATCTGGAGCTTATATTTTTTATATGCACCCTGTCAAATGTTATTCCCTTTTACATTATTTCTGTGTGTATGCCATCCTATGTATACTTTAATCTGTAGTGGCACTGCTTCCTTTATTATTTAAGTAAAATTTATTTTTTAACCATTAAGTTCTTGTGGCTGGCATCCATTTCTGTTGTATTTATGCACTGTTATGTATCTGAGATGAGGGTGCATATTATTTACACTGCTGGTTAATGTGCTTTGTGGTAGATGTTCCCATTAGACTGCTTAGGCTTGCTTCCAGTGACAGAGTGTGTTTACATTTGTCTTGCATTAAGAGCAGCCAGTTAATTGTCTGTCTCGGACGCTAATCCATAGTGGTGGCAGTAGTTCATGTCTGGGTTCTCTTCATAATCAGAGACTTCTGCTAGCCTTCCACAGGAAGTAAGTGTGTGTGTGTGTGTGTGTGTGTGTGTGTGTGTGTGTGTGTGTGTGTGTGTGTGTGTGTAAAGCAATTGCCATGATTTAAAGGACATTAGAAGGTGTTGGGTCACAGAGAGAGAGAGAGCAATAAGGAAAGGGGCCTGTGGTGCTTGGTCAAAGACTCAGCACTGTAAGTGGACTGTGTGCAGGCTAGTTTGGTTGTGGATGTTGGAAACCAGTTCACAGGACAGCAGTGCATATTCTCATTATGCTCTTGTGGCCAGATTGTATTTTGTTAAGTCATTATTAAAATAGATTTGAGTGTACTTTCTTGTTATTACTTCACCCTTGGTTGGCTGGTAGTGGAGGGCTTTGAACCCCATTGGTGCTAGTCATCTTCAGGTCACAGTGGGTGGTATCCTGCCTATCACAGTGGTGCCATCTCTTCATCACACCTTCAATGAATAATTGTTGGCACTGCTTGTAGTAGCTGGACTTTATTGATAAAAAATGTTGCTTAAACAATATCTGAGGAAGTAGAATTACTGGAAATGTGTTCTTTTTTTTTCAAAAACAGTTGGGATGGTTATGAAAGTGTCTCTGATCTAAATGTAACTTGATTTTACTAACTTCACTTGTTTTTGGGGCTGCAGCTTAATGACAGGAATTCATCTAAGAAAGTGGTAAGTAGTTGATTTCCTATGATGTCATGCATGATCTCTTTGATGTTTTTGATGTTGAACTTAGTAAGTATGGTTGTTCTTAGGATGACTTCTTTGATGAAGCAGAAGAATTCTGTTCTGTATTTGAATAAGGATGCGTGAAACTTGGTATAGACTGTTAGACATTATCACATGTTAAGACTGGAATCCACTTGATAGCAGGAAAGTGGGAGAGAAGATGCTGTTAAGAAAGGTTCCACATGTGACTGTAATGTGAAAATGTGGGAGTTTTGAAAGTTCAGTTTGAGAGGCTGGGACAAAGGTAGCTATTGCAGTTTTGTAGTAATTAATTGTAGGGACTTCTTTCAGGCCGTTTGGTAATAAACCACTCCAGTAGAGTATGGATATTTGTATAGAGGTATAGTCTTATATGAGTGGACAGCAGATGGGATAAACTAAGGCAGCATAGTTTATCTATAAACTGAACTGTATTAACTGTTCAAGTTAATGTTGATCCTACATAGAAGAATAGACATATTGGCTTAAAGTGAGAGTATTGGCTGAAAAAAAAGGCATTCTTGTTTTAAGGATGTTGTCTGAGTTAAGGTGGTCATTTGAGGTATGTAAGCAAGGACAACAAACATTTTGATTTTGTTCCTTAGGTTAAAGTCAGTGTGGATACATATGTTATTTGTAGCACTTGATTGACTCCAAGCAATCTCAGTCGCTTTCAAGCAATCTTTTTATTTTTAGGGAATGAAGATGATTCTACTCCAGTGTTATGGTAGTAATAATAATGATGCCCATTTATTAAACAGGTAGGCCCACTGGACACACAGAGTCCCTTTTCATGGGTAACCTGGGAGAAATGTCTGGTTAAATAACTTACTCGTTACACAGTAGGCACATGAGGGCTGAGGGAATTGAACTTTGTAATACAGGAATGACATCTCACAGCCTTTCATCCTGTGCACTATCTGCTAGACTACACACTGACCTTTGGATCACAATGGATCTTAAAGAGCTAGTCTCTAAGCCAAAAAGTGGCAAGAAAATCTGGATTCATTCAGGACTGGGGGATAAAGAGTATATGTCAAGTGAGTAGGTGCTGATCCAGAATTTAAGGGTAACAGACCTTTTGCAAATACTGCCAATATATCCTAATTTTGGCTCCATTTCTTTCTTTCATTTATGAAAGATAATACATATCTTGACTTTCCAGAAGTTTCTTCCAATCAGTGATGACTGAGCTCAGAAAAGAAACATATTTACTTCTGTTATGCTTGTATCCCAGTGGTAAACTGCAGTAAACAAGAAGAAGGTAGAACTTTGCATGTCCAGGTAGCTTCCATTTTTGCTGATGCAGTCCCCATTTAGATAATCTCACTAATTGTGTGTAATGCATTCCCTGTTGCCTAACACTTGAGCTCATTCCAGTGGCACACTTTATGGTGCCTCAAGATCGCATGTGGTATCAAGTACAAAACTTGGCACACCTCCTCAGCCTCCTGCATAGATTCAAACATATAGTGTGGGTCTAATTTGTAAGATGTGATTCATTGCTGCTTCTATTATTAAGACATGCTTGCAAACGTGTGGGTATAATTTGTAAGATGAGATACATTGCTGCTTCTACTAGTAAGATGTGCATGTAAACAAGTGCATGTAGTGTGTGTGTGTGTGTCTTTCTCTCCATTACATACGCACATGCAGTCCAATCCCTGGCTGAACATTTTTCTGTACTTCCTGTTGATGTGCACCAGTAGTACAGCTGTTAAATGTTGAATAGTGCATCTGTTATAAACAGATTGTCAGAATATTGTCATCACTGTTTACCTGGCTCATGTAAAGCCTGTTCAGACTAGAACTTCAGAATACAGTTGTTGGTAGTTTTGGGGACAGTGATTGACAGGGGAGTATTAGACATCAACATTTACTTTTTGAACTTGAAGGATGACAAGACAGACCAGTAAGTACTGTGGATTTCCTCTGTAGCCAGATCAAGACAGCCTGCAGGGAAGGAGCACAGCTGGGTTGTAAAGCTGTTCACATAGCTGTGGAATCAAGTGTACAGAGGCCGTGCTGTCCTTATGTGATCTAATGCTCTTCTATTTGACTTCACTGTTGTACCTAGTTCCTCATTGCTGTTCTGTTTTGAGGTACCACTTTAGAACTTTGCTGGAAATGTGTTTTCTGACTGCAGAGCACACATAAATCCCTTTATTTATCTAACTGGATATACCATGCTAGGCTTCATATTGCTGAATGACAGAATCCTAATATGTTTGGTTGCCTTGCTGTTGTCTGGAGGTAAAGTACAACTGCAGTGACTGTGAACCGCTGTTAGGAATGCAGATGTTCTTCGTCTCCCATTGCTGCAGTCCTGACATAGGGGTATTCCGCTGCCCACGATCGGCCCGAATACCAAAGGGCTAGAACCGGCGTCGGTCATCGGCGCTCGAGACTGACATCAGTACGTGCCAGTACAAATGCGCATGACCGAAGCCATAACCGCAGTCTTTCTTGCCGCATGGTCCCTAAGCAGAAGCAGCATTTGCAAGTGCCGTTCGGCGTTCTGGAATTGTCGGTTTTCGAGTTTCAGACCGGAGACCAAGTTGGGCTAAGTACCCCTTTGGGGACATTTTTGTCTTTTTCTTGCCTCAGTATTGACGGATGTCAGAAAAAGTTAATAACTGTATTTCTTGTGGGAAACAGATTCCTCATAGGGATTACCATTCACTCTGCATTCCTTGTTTAGGGCCTGAGCACGACGTTGTTGGGTGTCGCTTTGTGCTACTTTTAACAAGCGTACTATTAAACGTCGGTTAGACTGTGCTAGGCTAGTGTTTGGTAAACGTTGTAATTATAACATGCCGTCGGATTCTCCGGCGACTGGTTCTTCTAAGAAACGCAAAGAAAAGTCTTTGCGGTCCAAACAGGATGAGGCGGCCACTCCGGACGCCGGTTCTGTAGTACCACTGGCTACTTCAACGGCTCCTTCTGAAAGTTTACCTGAGTCTCAAGGGGAGCCTTTGTTACTGCAGGAAGTGGCTTCTCCTGTGTTAGGCCAGGCTGAGGGTGCTTCTCTGATGTCAGTGGTTCCCTCCCCTCATAGGGTAGTTAGGCCTCCTCCTTCTCATAGCAAAGCCCATTCTAAGTCTAAGTCTGCCCCTGTTGGTGCGTGTCCCCAGGGTCCAGCTCCTAGGAAGCACATGTTAAAGATGGCTGAAGATTTGATTACTTTAATTAGGGGTTCTATGCCCCTCCCTGCGAAGAGGCCCAGGGTAGAGCCAGAGTTGGAGGGTTTGATTCAGTCTTCCAATGAGTCAGATTCCTCTGTAGAAGAACTTCAGGATTTCCCTCCCTATTCTGATTCGGAGGCTGAGGACTCTACTCCCTCGTCCCCTCCAGAAGATTTTTCTTTCTCTGAGACTTTGCATTCCATGAGGGAACATTTCAAATGGGAGGGCCAGGATTATTCTGATTCCGTAAAGACTGAGAGAATTCTTGTTTTTGCCTCAGCATAGGCCCTTGGCTATTCCCCCTGTACTGGATGTTGTTCAGGATGTGTTTTCTGAGGCTGCCCTTAACCCAGATTCTCTGCCTCCTGCCGCGGTTAAACCAGACAGATACTACAGGGTTCCGGAAGCTCACAAGTACTTATGTAAGAGTCCTAGGGCTGATCCAGAAACTATTACTCAAGGCCCCAAAGGGGTTAGGGCTTCTGTGGTTAAGAATCCAGTTCCTCTGGACAAGGATGCTAGGGCCCTGGATAGGTGGGGTAAAAAACTGTATACCTCTTCTACTTTGGCTATGAGAGCTTTAAATTGTCAGTTTCATATGCTTCGGTATCAAAATTATTTGCTGGGCCAATTGAAATGTAAAGTAGATGCTTTAGCTGAAGGTATTGAATGTAAGGAGCTTCAGGATTTAGTGCATGCTTCAGACCAAGTTGGTAAGCATTCTTTGCAGTGTGGTTTTGATGCTTTACAGGCTTCTTCCAGGGTGGCTGCTACTAGTTCAGTCATTCGTAGGCATGCTTGGCTTAAAGATCAGACCTTGTCAGAGCATGTTAAGGCTCGAATTATGGATGCTCCTCTACAATCTGATGTTCTTTTTGGTCCTCCAGTAGAGTCAGTTTTGAAAAAATGGAGGAAAAAGCTAAGTCTATGCAGACAGTTAAGGATTTTTTACAGGTTCAGCCCCCTAAGTTCAATAGGAATTGGCCTGCTAAGGGTTGGTCTTTCCCCTCTTCGGATTATCAGTCTAGGGGCAGGTCGAGACGAGGTAGGGGTAGGGCTTCCTCTCAGGACCCTGTTACTTCTAGGTCTTTGAGTTCTTCTACCCCTTCTGCTGGGGAGGGCAGGGGTCAGTCCTTTCGGAAACAGACCCAATGACCCGTGTCTTCAGCTGCCGGACTCTGCCTTGCTGGCAGCCCCTCTGGGAGGAAAACTGAGATTTTTCAAAAGGAATGGGCATTTGGTTACCCAAGACAAATGGGTATTGGACATAATAAATCGAGGCTACAAATTTTATTTTCACACATTCCCTCCTTTCAAAGGTATGCCGGATGTGCCTCGTCAGCAAAACTGGAAGCAGACTCAAATTTCTTCTCTGCTTCAGTTGGAAGCAATACAGGAAGTACCTTCTGCAGAAAGAGGCACGGGGTTTTATTCCCGTCTTTTCTTAGTGCCAAAGAAAGGAAATACTTGGAGACCAATTCTGGACTTGTCCATTCTAAATACCTTTCTGGAAATTCCAAAATTCAAGATGTTGACACTGCAACAGCTGTTACCTATGCTGGGCAAAGATCACTGGATGGTGACTCTGGATCTCAAAGAGGCCTATCTTTACATTCCTATCAGGCCCAGTTGCAGGAAATTCCTGAGGTTTCGGAATGGGAATTTGTATTATCAGTTCTCTGCATTGCCCTTTGGCTTGTCTACTGCGCCCAGGGTATTCACGAAAGTCCTGGCTCCAGTAATAGCTTTTCTCAGGCTAGCAGGAATTCAAATTTATCCTTATCTGGACGACTGTTTGATTCTGGCTCAAGGCAAGCACGAACTTCTTCAACATCTGCAGTATATAATGACAGTTTTCAGATGCCTAGGGTATTCTGTGAACGAAATAAAGTCCTGTCTAGTACCCACACAAGAGATGTGTTTTCTGGGTGTGAAACTGAATACAGCTGCTCAGATGGCATTTCTTACCCCGGACAAACAAAGGAATCTTCACCTATACTTCCAACAGCTATCAGTAATGTCCAGGCTGACTGCAAGGACAGTCCTTCAAGCCTTGGGGTTCATGGCATCTTGCATTCTAGTACTTCCCAATGCCAAACTGCATATGAGGAAGCTACAATGGTATCTCAAGAACGTTTGGACTCAACACTGCCACGATTTGGACACTGTCATTCGGATCCTACCTTGCATTCAGAGAGAATCTCTGTGGTGGGCTCAGGAATGTCACCTAAACAAGGGGCTCTCTGTGACCCAACCAGAGGCAAGTCAGATATTAACGACAGACGCCTCGGAGTCAGCCTGGGGAGCTCATTTCAGAGGAAAATGGATTCAAGACCTTTGGGCCCCAGAGCTACTTCACTTGCATATCAACATGAAAGAGATGCTGGCAGTTCAATTTGCCTTGGAGGGATTCAAAAGCCTACTTCAACCAGGACTGGTGTTGATTCGAACAGACAACACGACAGTCATGTGGTACATCAACAAGCATGGGGGAACTCATTCTTACCCTCTTTGCAGACAAGCAATGCTGTTGTGGGAAACTGCTTTGAATCTGCACATCACTCTTCGAGCACAGTTTCTGCCAGGAGCACAAAATTCTTTAGCAGATGTTCTGAGCAGACAGATTGTGGATCCTCACGAATGGAAATTGGACCCTCAGGTATTTCTTCAGTTGACAATGGCTTGGGGAACTCCGGACATAGATCTGTTTGCTTCTCCTCTGAATTTCCAACTGCCACTGTTTTGCACAAGGCTATTTCATCCGAAAGCCTGGAAAATAGATGTACTATCCTTCAGTTGGAGCAACCTTCACGTGTATGCTTTTCTTCCTTTGCCTCTTCTTCCACAGGTGCTGTTGAAAGTCAGGAGGGACAAGCCTTGCATGATCCTTATAGCACCGGATTGGCCTCGTCAGCATTGGTACCCTCTGTTGAGGAGCTTGATTCATGTACCACCTTGGCCATTGCCACAGATTCCTCATTTATTGTCTCAGGAGAACAATCATTTTCTCAATGTCAGGGTGCACTCCCTGCGCCTGACAGCCTGGCGCATTCTGTTTTAGAGAAGGAGGACTTTCAGCTCCCTCAACAAGTTTTGGATGTTATTTTGGAAGCCAGGCGTCCTAGTACTCGAAAAGTTTATGCTGGTAAATGGAAGAGATTTTTTCTTTGGAGTTCAGCTAAAGGCTTTGATGTCGAATTGCCTAATTTGAGTTGTACGTTGCAATATTTGACTGTTTTATTGGACAAGGGTTTGTCCTTCTCTTCTGTAAAAGTGCATGCTGCAGCTATTTCTGCTCACTATGATTGTGACCCTCCTTTATTTTCACATCCATTGGTTAAACAGTTTCTTAGAGGGGCAAAGAATATCAGACCCCCACGGAGAGCTCCTACTCCTACCTGGGATCTTAATTTTGTTTTGGAAAAGCTGACTCTGCCTCCTTTTGAACCTGCAGCTACAGCTGAATTGCAGTTCTTGTCTTGGAAGACTGCTTTTGTTGGCTATTACTTCTGCTAGAAGGGTATCTGAATTACAGGCCCTCATGGCAGTGGAACCTTTTCTGATTTTTCACAATGACAGGGTTTCCTTACGAACTAATCCTACTTTTCTGCCTAAAGTGATTTCTAATGTGGCATTGAACCAGTCTATACATTTGCCTACTTTTTATGCTAACCCCCAAAATGACGGGGAAAAAGTTTTGCATTCTTTGGATGTACATAGGCAGTTGAGGTATTATTTGAGCAGAACCAAAGAGTTCAGGAGTTCTCAACAATTATTTGTTTCTTTTGCTTTGACTTCACGAGGGAAAGCTGTCTGCAAACAAACTATTTCCAAGTGGATTAGCCATTGTATTGCTTTTTGTTACTCTCATCATGGTGAGGATGTTCCAGTTGGGATCAGGCCTCATTCTACTAGGGCTACGGCCACTTCTACTGCTTTTTTGAGAGGGGTAGCTACTAAAGACATTCTAGAAGCAGCTATTTGGAGTTCTGTACATACCTTTACAAAGCATTATCATTTACCTCTTTATTCTAGGTCTAGGGCTGGGTTTGCCACTGCAATCTTACAGGGCATGTCAGCAGCTCCTACTGCTATTTAGTTGACCAGCCTCCCTTTTTTCCGTTGCTCTGGGATTCTACCCCTATGTCAAGACTGCAGCAATGGGAGACGAAGAACATAGTACAGTTTTGTACCTACCATAAATGTAGATGTTCGAGGATCTCCATTGCTGCAGTCCAATTTTCCCTCCCTCCTTCCCCCTTTTTCTTTTTAGGTTGAGGTTTGGGTGGTGTTTTTTTTTTTTTGCATTCTGACGTCTGAGGCAAGAAAGACTGAGGTTATGGCGTCGGTCATGCGCATTTGTACTGGCACGTACTGATGTCAGTCTCGAGCGCCGATGACCGACGCCGGTTCTAGCCCTTTGGTATTCGGGCCGATGGTGGGCAGCGGAATACCCCTATGTCAGGACTGCAGCAATGGAGATCCTCGAACATCTACATTTATGGTAGGTACAAAACTGTACTTTATCAGTAATTGTGATTCTGATTTGCTGTTTTTCATTATACTGGTGTGATATGTTTTGATATGTTGCAGCATCAGTATTTGTCTAGACTATTATCAGTAATACCAAGCACTCCTCTAATGTTTAGCCAAGGAAGGAAACATGTTTTTAATAAAAATAAAAACAAAATAAGTGTAACACAGTCAAAAACTATTGATTGGTGCCAGGAATAAGGGCTTTTGTCTTAAGCTTAAAGACTTCATCATTGGTTTGTTTTTATTTTTAATTTTCTAGTGAGCGTCCGTTGCCATCTGTATTTTTTATTTTATTTTATTTGTTTTAATAAAGACAAAAGAAAAGTTACTTTGCTTGTTTCTTATGCTTCATTTGGTTACTTGAATATTTTATTTTGAATATTTTTGACAGAAATGCAGAGAAGTGAACTGCCTATGTTTTGGATTTTTCCATACTTCTTTGAACCACGCATCCTTCAGTGCTTCCCAGAATTCTGCATGCTAGATTACCAGGTTTGATATCTATGAAAATACTTCAAATTTGTTTTTATTATAATAAATGTCTGAAATTGCTGTAATGTGTGAGTAATATAGCATATAGATTGAGTCAGTCTTACTCTCACTGTATTTTCTGGAATCCATTTCCTTCACAAAGACATTATAACTGATGGGAGTGGAATTGTACCAATCATCATTAATGTAGTGGCTGGAGCATGTAGTCCAACTTTCAGGGCTTATAAAATTTTATTTGCTAATTATTGTACCCATTTTGCCTCAACAGTTAAGTGTAAAATATTTTTCTTTAACATGTCCTATTCCCGTTTGATGGACTTAATGTTGTATATTTTATCTACATAGCTGTAGTTTGTTGTCCTACAGTTTCAGAACTATGGCTGCTTTGCTTCTATTATGAAACTGCTTCAGGTACTTCCAAAATCTTGATAAATCAACAGATTGTCATCATATTCTCTGCAATGTCTGTTAGTACTGAAGGTGACACATGCATTGTTTACCTTACTACTGCTGGAGCCTGGTAGTACTCACATAATTGGATAAACGTTCAGGTTTTGAATTGCCAGTAATAAACATACATCTGTAGATGAGGTAGCCTGAAAAAGGGCTAGGTTATTAGATTAGCATCAAAAGGTGCATGGTTATGTTTACTATATTATTGATAAACCTTGAACTTTCAGTACTTTGTGAGGATTTTTTATTGTATTTTTGGTGGTGTCCTATCTGCCATGAAATATAAGTTGTAAACATTTGTATCTTTTGCTTTTTATATGTACATTGATTCAGGACTTTTACACGTTTTTTAGGGTTGAATAGTATATGTTGAAAGTTATAGGTCAGGTGACTCGGAACGGTCATTTTAATAACAAATACATGCTATTACTGTTAGTAAACCAAACAAAAACATGTATTTACAATTGCACAGTTTTCCTCATTTCACTGCAGTGTTAATTATTTTTTAGCCAGCATTAACAACTATTTAGCAAGGCATTCTTTTAATTTGGCATCAAATCTAATATCTAAGGTAGCCCAAAAATTTCAACCATGACCAAATCAGTCACAGCATTCCCTTTTTATGTCATTTTTAAGGTACAAGTTTGTTATATATGATTTGACAAAATAACCAGGCCAAGCCACCAACTAAAATGAGTAGTAAACCAGTAAACAGGTGGCCAGTCAGAGAGGTGTGCTGCACACAGATGGAGGAAGCCAAAGTAAATGGAAATTCAAGTTTTATTGGTAAAATGAAAGATTGAACGCATTCATCCTGTTACTCTCAGGACTTCATCAGAATGAAGTTAACACACATTATCCAAAATAAATAATGCCTCCAATTCGAAAACAATTGCAAATCACTGGGCATAAAATGGCGTACCAATAAAACCTGGCTTTGCATTCCTCCATCTGTGTCCCACACCTCCCTGCCTGGCCACCTGTTTACTATTACATATGATTTCTCAAATTCCATTGTTTACATGCACTCTAATTGCCTTACACTCCAATATACTATGCCCAGCATATGCTTTCTTCATGTAAATCGTCCTCTTTTCCTTTTTTTACCATCATTATTAGTGCTGTTTGTGTATATATTTGCAGTCCTATCTAAACCTCACTCTTCAAAATTCTCTATTAGCCAAACAGATTATCATGCCTGTGACATTGCTATGTGACAATATGCGCTGTATACCTCTCCTAATCTTCCCAAAGGCACACTGAACCTTGCTGCAACCTCATCTCAGTCATCTGCTAATCTCATACATAGAATTTCCAGCAGTTTTTAAGTCAGTTTTTCTTTGTCATTCCAATCTACAAGTCTGTCTTGCAAGCAGCATTTAATTAAATATTGGCATACATTCTATTCATCCCGTTACCATTTTTATGTATTTCAATATTCTACCAGTCTGCATTATGCCTGTTTGACCACATCACATGTACCACCCATCTTTGTCACCATCAGGAGTCAAGAGATCAAATATTGTCTTTAAACTATACATTGTCAGTGTAACACCTTTATGAATATCACATCTGGTCAATAAATCACTGTAAACATGATTGGTGTGAAGTTTCTAAAATGTACACCACCTTCATGACAAAACTCTTTGTATTGCCTCACCAGCCCAGCAGGACTAAACACAGCCATTTTATAAGTCATTGGCACCATGAAGTTAAATTCTATATGCACCATCTAATTTGCTCATCAGAATTTCTTCTGTAGTCTGCTTCCATAAAACATAAAGAGAGTACGATTTCCTCTAGCTAAAGACATCTTTATTAGACCATCATTCACCCTAAACTGTGTCACAGTCCCTAAGCCTATAACCCATTTTATGCCCAATGATTCATCACTGTCCAGCTTTCATCCCTCACGTATTAATTATGGTCATCACAGCATAGGCTTTTGTCAGTATCTTCTAACGGTACTATATAGAATAATAGAAGTACTATGTAGAATAATGCAAGATTAATTTAAATTTGAGCAAAGACAAGCCTCATCATCTAGTGGCATTATCATAAGTACAAACAGGCAGTTGTAAAATTAAGCATTAAATGTACTTCGTATTAAGTGCAAGGACCTGCCCCATGTAAATGCATCTCTTTTTATGCTCGTTTCCTAACACTTTTGTTTATTTATATGATTAACAGTTCACCATGCTTAAAACAACAAGCAGTATTCATCTTCACATATCACTCTCATTCAGCAGGTGTACATTGTTATCTAATATTAAATATAAGGTAGACACCTGCGGCTATTCTTATGGCTTATAATCCTAACCAAACGTCACCATCTTTCTGTATAAATTTAACAATATATGCTGTAGGTAAATGTTTGATGTATATTCAGGCCTTGTTCAACTCTCACATGTAGTCATTGGATATAACTTTCTTTTCTTTGTTTTTAACACAACATGCCCCCAACATACCCAGTTCATAATATCAGGTAAAAAGTTTCCAGTCTATCCAGTCATCTGGTTATTGGGATAGCATGTATATACATACCTACATACATCTCTTGTTAGTTAACGCCAGTCCCTGTTCCCATTCACCCTTTGTTTCTTCTAAGATATCTACTCGTCTTAGTTCAGTAGTCCCCATCATTTTGCCTCTTTTGTAGTGGAATTACTGTCACAGTTAATTTTCCAGTGGCTTAATCTGGACTGTCAATGATCAGTACTATACAATACTAAAACACCTTCACATTTGCTGGGAATGTCTCCTCAGATTACATTCTTGTATTGAGTCCACAAAATGTCAACAGTATTCCAGTGTCATTTCAGAGTCATCAGGTTTCACACACATAGGCTTCCCTGCCACAGATGGCTTTTACTCTGGTTGCCACAGCATCCATAATATTTGCTCTTTTCATAAAAAGTCAAAACTTCTATAAGCATTGGCCTTGGTTTTCCATACTTACCTTCATCCACATTTTACCTGTACTGTCTCCAGGTAGTCTTTCTCAAAACCAGCCATGTCACAATCTTTTTCTACATATTCTATTTTATCATTTTTCCTCACTTTCCAAAAAAAAACACACACACACACATGCAACTTTAAGTTCTACTTTCTTGCCTTATCCTCAATTCAAGTTAAATGGTGTCCATCTACTCACAGTGCTTTACTGTCTCGGCTGTCTTATCTATTGCCATTTGGCTGGTTTAATAGTTTCCAGCTGGTTATGCACATAACCTGTTTCATCACTCCTGGGCATATTTAAATGCACATGTATGTGTATATCGTGCAGATCTTGCCTTTTGAACTTGGTTGACTTCTTCGAAACAGTCACCAAGGCCATTGATGAGGGAAAGGCAGTCCATACAGCCTACCTTGACCTTGCAAAAGCTTTCGACACAATACCCCACTCGGGTATTATAGAGAAACTTGCCAGCTTAAATGTAAACCCATATGTCACAAGATGGGTTGCAAACTGGCTAAAGGACAGAACCCACAGGGTTAGAGTTGCTGGAGCCATGTCAGACTCCAAGCCGGTTACAAGTGGAGTCCCACAGGGCTCAGTCCTTGGCCGCCTATTGTTCGGCATCTACTTCTCAGAAGTACAGGCAAACATAGGAGGACTATGGCTGACAAAGTTTGCGGATGACTGCAAACTGGGTGCCATAGTGGATAGTACATCGGACACAGACATCCTTCAGAGGGGTCTCACGGAAACTGATAGCTGGTGCCAGAGCCATGGCCTGAAGTTAAACGCAAAAAAGTGTATAGTCATACCCTTCGGGAAAAACAAGGTAACCCCAAGCTACCATATAGGTGGCAACCCACTAAGCACAGAAGAGGTTATCAGGGACCTGGGGACCCAGGTTGACAGTGGCCTCTCGTTTGACGCTCACATTGCTAAAGTGGTTCGAAAGACCTTCTACATTGCCCACCTGATCATGAAGGGATTCACATCCAGATCAAGTGAGGTCATTGTTCCCCTGTACTCTTCACTTATCAGACCAATGATCGAGTATAATGCCCCATTCGGGATGTATCTCACCCGACACCTGCAGCAATTGGAGAGACCCCAAAAGTTCCTCACCAAAAGGATAAAGGGACTCCAAAACCTGTCATATGCTGCCAGACTGAAGAAACTCCAACTCTATTCAGTTGCATACCGTCTGCTCAGAGGTGACCTGTGCCTGACATACAAGGCCATGACCAACCCGGAATTAATGGACATGCTCCACCTCAAATCCAAATCCACCAAAACCACTAGAGCAAGAGACTTAAACCTTAGCACGGATATAAATAGGACGTGCTGGAGGGATAGATTTATCACCCAGAGACTCCCCATGCTGTGGAATAAAATCCCGGTCCATGTGAGGCAGAGCACCTCGCTGGCTCTGTTCAAGAGAAATCTTGACCGGTGGATGGAAGATCGTAGGTTTACCCCGGGAATCATCTCTGTGTCACTACTGGACAGAGGCACAACAAACTAATGGGCACAGTATTTCTAACATAAGGGGCGGCGTAAGCCACATAACTTTGGGCTAGGCTTATAAATGCCCTAGGGCAGTTAGCCTAGTATAAACCTATGAACCTATATATATATATATATATATATATATATATATATATATATATATAGATATATAAAGCATTCAGTCTTGAAAATTTTTTTTTGTTCTTTACTAGTGGAACAATGCTGAAAATCATACTGGTCAAATGACCAAAAACTGATTTTTAATAAACTTGTTTAACTTGACTTGTTTAGCGGTTATTAGTTGTTGATAAATGGTGCTACTCAAGGTGGCTACCAACTGCCAGCACTGCAGATGTTCAAAACTGACAACGTTGTGAAAGTAGGATTAATGAATTAAATGCAGGTCTTAGATCTGGCACAGTTTTTCATTTACAGTTTTTAATTATGTATTTCACTGAATTTCTCTGTAAAATGCAAATTGCAGAATGACAGAGCCCCTCATTTTGTATTTCTGTACTGTTACTGTACATATCTGCCCCAATGGCAAGTTTTGGTGTCAGCATTCACATTCATTGTTGTGTTGTAAAGTAGAATTGTAGCCTAAATATGGGAAGGTACTGGGTAAAAGTTGAACATTCATTAAATTGTACATAGACTGTCTTGACAGTTGTAAATAGTTTTGGCCTCAAATTTTCAACTTTTTATTCTTAAGATTTCAACATCACCTTATGAATTCTGTCTCCGTGTAGTAGTAGTATTACGTTCAAAAGAATGGTGTCACATCCAGTGTTCAAAACTGTGTTTTAATACAACATTGTGTAGAGCCAGTGAAATTTGGATTGTAAGTCTGAGTTTACCTAGTTAAAGGCATGGATCCATGGTGAAGATAGATAAAGCTCTGACTGTGGCTCAGGGGACCCGAGATCCATTAGCAGTGTGGGTGCTGGAGGGATTAACCATAGAGGGTGGGAATGAATGGCTGACGCTGGCTTGTACATCTTTGAGGGGTTATAGGCAGTCCATTCTTCATCATTTCTAGCACCATGAGGATAGCACCATGAGGAAGTTGAATGTCACAGTAGCCATCATGGAGAGCCATGGACATGTGTATCCACCAAACGAAGCAGAGTGTTTCTATATTGTCACACCAAGACTAGTTGCTTATGCAGAAGGACATATTCATCAGTGGGCTGATATTGTGGAGTGCAGCTGTCAGGCTACAGTGAGATACAAATAATAAATTCAACAAGAAATGTGCGATTGCTGCTTTGTGTGATGGGTCCCCCGATGGATGAAGTCACCAGTAAGACGGGGGGGGGGGGGTGATCAGAAGGCATGTGGAGAAAAAACATACAGATAAAAAAATAAATTAATGAAATTCTTTAGAATAACAGCAAATAAAGAAGCCATCATGGAGATGCATTATGTAACTTGCCTGTTTTCACAGTTGGCTTTTAGAGAGAGAGGGTATTTCCATTTAAGGAAAGAAGAGTCTGCGCTACAGCCCCAGATGGGGGGTATATGTGAAAGATGATGTGGATGGTGGTTGTGCAGTGAAAGTTGTCACCAGTAATTCAAAATTCCATTGTGTTAATAATGAAAGAGCCACTGGGATTGGTTATATGCAAATCAGAGTGGGGTTAAGTGAGGGCATAATGTCTGCATATTGACACAAGGGGTGGGGCACTGTGTAACCCTGCTGTATTCCTAGTAGTCTGTAGTATTCTGTTAACTAGCATCATGATGGATAGTTTTTTTTTTTTTGTATTCTTTTAGCCATTCCTTAGAAAACACATTTCCTGTAGTTCTTTCTTTGTAGTTCAGAGTATTAATCTTTGATTGGAGGGGTGATATGTGGTATTACTGTGCTGCCCCCCCCCCCACACACACACACACACACACACGCACAGCATTGCATTCTGCAGTTCCTTTGTTATTCTTCCAAGGTAAAAGTTCTGAAAGTGTAATCATGAGAACCTCTGCCCATGGGTGATATATGTACATGGTCACAGACTGAGGTGAGGTTGCTGTTGAAATTAGCCTCAGTATTCTGGATATACCTACAGCTCTGACTTTAAGGTCACATCAGAAAAAGTGTATTTGCTGTGAACATGAGGGAGTTGCACTAAGTTGTCTCATTTAGTGCCTTCATACCCATCTAAAGAATGAATTTTCCTATGTCAAATATAATTCAGAAAATGTGTACTGATAATCAAAATGTAGTTTTGTCTTTGTCAAAGGCCACTTGGTAATTTATGAAGTTTTCTTTTTAAACAGATTGTGTTTTGTTCTGTTTTATCTGTTTACAACTTCTTTTTAGGATAGAACTGTTCTTGATTTTCATGGACAGGTTTTCAAGGCACTGTCATAATTTGGAGAATGGCAGATGTGAAGGTTGCATATTTTGTGTTTGCAAACATTTTTGCCTTTTTTTTCTTCACTTCATGTAACTGTGCTCTCTGGTAGACACTGGCATGGCTTGCTACTGAATGTGATATGACTGGATGAAAGTTATCATCTCCAAGTGAACCTCTGCATTTACTGACCCAGAAAATGTAAGATTACTCTAACTGGTGGTGGTAGGGGGAACAATGGAGTACCTACTTCAGATGGAGGAGTTTGAGTATCTTGCAGTCCTGTTCACAAGTTAAAGTAAGAAGGTTCTGGAGATTGTTCAGTGCAGTAGTGACTGCACTGCAGGTATTATACCACACACTGTAGGTGAAGCAAAAACTGAGTTATAGCATGAATTTCTCAGCATGTTCTCATCCTCGTCTCTGGCCATCAGATTTTAGTTTTGACTGAAAGGATGATTGCACAGCTACTAGAGATGGAATGAGGCAGAACCATAGCTAGGTCATCTGGTGTACTATGCAGTTCCATAAACTCACAACCCCTGGACCCAAAGTTGAGGAGTAAAAAAAAAAAACTCCTTTGACTCCTGTAACAGTAGCCAACTGCTTGCTACAACTGTAATAAGTAGCTTATTACAGTCACTGGCATACTGAGCACTTCAGCATTTCAGTTGTGACTGCAAATGTAGTAGCAGCATACATTCAAGATCAGGGAAGAGAATTTTTGCAGTATTTGACAAACACAAAGCAGGATTTTTGCCATGTCAAAAATTTAACAGTTTACACACTTGATGTATCTTTGGTGGTTGTTGATGCCGGGAGCATTAATAATAAAGTTTTATTATTGGAAAATTTGTTACTTTCCCATAAGATTCATATTGCTATTGTTTGTGAAACATAGTTAAAGAACTGTGACTGGAAACCAGTTCTGTCAGGGTATAAATCTTTTTCCTGTAACAGACATTCTAACAAAAAAAATCAGGGTGTGGTGTTATGGTAGAGATTAAAGATTGTTATAAGACCTGTGATTATTGCATGTTCAATTATAACACCAGTACTGTAGATTGTGTAACTGTGACAATAATGACAACCCTGGAACGTATAATAATTAAGTGTACAGACCACCAAAGTCAAATGCTGATGACCTAGAAGAATTATTTCTTGCATAAAACACTGTAGGGAAGAATAATAGTGTCTGGGGACTTAAACAGACTGGAATAGTAGTGATTCAACAACAAGGAAATTATTTACATTTATTCAGGGGGGTCAGCATAATAGTCAAGGTGTTTACCTTACAAATGCAAGGTGCAGAGTTTGATTTCCAATTTAGGTGATTAGGTAGGCTTAAAACAGCCCAGAAGGACAGTTAGCATAGTACAAACCTGTAAACAACATATGTTCAGGAGCAACAATTGCTTCAGATTGTAAAAAAGTCAACCAAGGAATGGAACATACTAGACATTGTTTATGTTCCCGAAGAAATTACTGTTACTTCATGTTCAGTTTTACCACCGTTGATGTACAGTGATCATGTCGGTTATAAAGGTTAATTTGTTGCTAGATAATTCTGCCGAATTAAAATCTAAATGAATGCACAGAAAATTAATAGCAGATTATATGGAAGTAAAACAGTCACTATGTAAAACTAATTGAAGTGATGCATTCAGTGGAAAAAGAAGGAATGTGGAAAGTTTTGAAAGAAAAATTGTTTGAATGCAAAAAAAATAAAAAAAAATGTTTAACTTCAGGAGCTAGGTATACGATGTCAGGAGGATATATTTCCATAAGAACAAGATACTTGATTAAGGTGAGAGAGAAAAAATATAAGAAATTGAAAAATAGGTCCGAATACAACTTTGAAAACTGAAATAAACAAGCTGGACAGAAAAAAATAAACATAATGTGAAACAGGATCAAGAAACATTTAGCAGGCTAGAAGGACATTAACACCTGTGCTTGAAATATCTGTATGTATGTACACATTTTAATCTAGTGCAGTTCCTGTACACCTAGTTCATTTTAAATACATTTTTCTTTGAAAGAGCAGTAACATTTTTCAGATAATATTTTTTCAAACAGTGGTAGCATGTAGTCCTGGTGTCACTTCATTTTTAATTGGCAGGGACTTAAAATTAATATTGGTTCCAACGTAAAAATGCATTATGAGGAATTTAGGTTCTGACCTGCTGCCCTGTAGGAAGCTTGATTGCCATATTCCATATTGATTTTAAAGACATGGAAGATAGTATTTGTAGTATGGCTATGGAGTAAAGGTATGAACTGCTAAAAATAATCATTCTGTAGTCCTTGACTTTCATTGCCTCAGCCTTTGTTTGCACACTTTGTGATTTGGAGCTAGTCAGTTAACCAGACAGTGCTCTATACCATGTCCTAAAATAGGCACTTGTGGCTAATGAGCTCAGATAAGAGTAAAGAAAATTCTATTTATTGCTTTATTCTTGACAGCAATCTCTTATGATCAGTACAGTCACAAGCTTTCTTAACATCCATAGGCAAAACTGTCGCACATTTGTTTTCTTCCTGAATTCCTGGCACAGTTTCCATCAGTATCCATTTAGGATGAACATCCATGTTTTTAGCTACAGCTCCCAGTTTTTTTTCTCCAACTGAGCCCCCAGACTACCAATTAAGCTAGCCGGCAAGGTGCAGGCCAGAGTTTTAGTTTAGTTTCATATTAAACAGTGTGATCTGTTGCCACTTATCAAGCAGACTTCTGTTACACCTTTTATGTAGGAAACAAACAATGCTTTTTTAACGTCTAGAAAATCACTACACCAGGTTAGAAGCTATTCATTAAAAACTTTCACCGAAAAGATGCACCCATCTGTCATCCAGATCTTTATAAAAGGCATATCCCCAACCGTGTATACCAATTACACTGTTCTGATGCATAGTACTTCTCCAACCAGACCTTGTGAGCAGGAGGAAAGAGGGGAAAACCTGCACTGTGTAGACTCCTCTACAACATCTTCCTATCAAAATTTATGCTAAATAGAAGACTCCACTACCCTTAGTTTATCTGCAGCACTACTTAATTTCTGATTTTCCTTACTTGTGATTATCCTTACAGAAATGTTCCTATTCATAAGAGCCGGCAAAGGTAAAATGTCCCCATGCCATTCACCAAATAGAATTCTTTGTTTAGCTATCTACTTTGAACCCTCTCAGTAATTTTAAAGTCTCCTTCAGTTTCTTCTGAGCTGCTTTGTTAGTCTCCCCACCTGACACTTCATTAACTTACACAAGAGCCTCCTAACCCTTCCTTTCCATCTCAGCAACTACCTTCCCTACACTGCCTTATATAGCCTGTCCTTTTCCTTTCAAGACAAACCAGTACTTAGTTTAACTAAGAAAATAAAATGGTCTTATATCAGAAGTATTAAACTATAACTGTAACTGGAATAGACTCTTAAAATGCACAGCTCCAACTTAAATATACCTAAACCCAAATCCTTTCCTGCACTCCATCCAAATAACACCTACATATTTCCAGAACTCTACGATCTAAAAACAGAGGCCTGCAGTAGTCTTTTGCCATTGATTTTTATTGCCAGATTAAAAAAATGAAATCTGTTTTACTTCCCAGAAACCCTTTAAGTGTCTCATACTTATAAATATCTCTCTGATCATAAGTTTACAAATACTTCCTATTGGGCTTCACTTCCTTCTTTGGTTTGGTGCCTGTAGGACCTCTCCCCTTATTACAGGTAGGACAATAGACTACACCCACCTATAAAAATCCCACTCTGCATATTCAAAAAAGGGATCATGTCTCAAAACAAGTTATACAGACCAAACAACTCCACTGGGGACCTAAGTATTTGTGCCACTTTGGCCCAGTGGTAAGATCTTTGTCTCATAGGTGTAGGGTCAGTGGTTCAGTTCTGACTTCTAGGCAGTCTCTGTGTGAAATTTTGTTCCAATGTCTGGTTTGGTTTTCTTTAGTTTGGTTCCACCTTCCAAAAACATGGTTAACTGGCTATAAAAAATTGTACATAATAACAGTAAAAAATCCAGAAAATGGCAAAGTACTCTCTGCTCAAACAGTCCAAGTAAATTCCAAAAAAAAAGAGAGTACACCACGGCTGGAGTGCTGTAAAAAACTTTTAATTCACCATAAAACAATAAAATCAGAAAAACACAGTAAGTGCTTTCACAGTCTATTGTACAACTGCTTATTTGCTGTAAAAAAAACTTTAATTCACCATAAAATAATAAAAGCAATAAAACACGGTAAGCGCTTTCAAGAGGGAGAGACTTTAAGAACTTAACTGAGGTAAAAGAACGAGTGGATTATACGTTTCAATAGTGATAAGTCCCCCGGGCTTAATGACAGGGTCTCTTTGAAACCAGTTTTGAAAGCACCCTACACCTTACACATTAAAGGTTTCCCTGTTTGTTGCAAACTGAGTGAATGAGATGCCTTAATTAAAGGGGCACTGGCTGAGATTTTTATGCTAGAGGAGTTTGTTTACATTTGAGTACTATGTGAGTCGCATGTTCAGCCAGGAGCAAGGTTTTTAAAGAGCCTTATTAGCATACTGCAGGTCAGATTACACATACTCTCAGTGGGGGAAGGAAGTGCTCAGACCATACAGTTGATTGTTCTTTTGTTTTTTCCTTCCCCCACCCAGGGGCATTAGATTTGCTGAATGACTGGATTTTACTCGGCTAGAGATGCTGTCTTACAAACCTGTGTCGAATTAGTCGAGCCTTGGCAATAGTATGTTTGTTTCAAGCTTGTTGCTACAAATCTTTTTCCCTCCACTGGTTAATTATTTTTCATATGGTCCGTTATTAGTGTTGCATGTTAGTGCGTCTGTATTCATGTATGTACACTTTTATAGTTATACAGATTTTGCCTCATTTTGCAGCACAGCGTTGCTTTGGACAGTTGTGCATTGCAAAGAAACATAATGAGTAGCAAATGTCTGCAGCTTTGGACATGAATCTAATCAGTGTTCTAAAAATATTTTTTCATTAGCTGATGCTGCATGTGGTCCTTCAGAAATCACACCATAGCTCTCTGTCTAATACTGATTCTGTCCCACTGAATTTCTTTTCTCACTTTTTCTACCATTCGTTTTGGTAAAATGTTTTGAGCTTTCACACACTTCCTGAATGTTTGACTGAAGTACAGTTAGTTTACACTGACCTAGCATTTGAAAGTTAAGGTACATGCAGTCTACAGTTCCCCATATACATTTCAGTACCGTTCCTAGTATATTATACTTTTTTACTAAGGCAGTAAAAATTAAGTTCTGCAACCAAAATCTCATGCCATCAATTACCCTATATTTTGACAAGTTATAGTATCTATTCTTCTAGGTTTGCATGTAACACAGAATCTGTTTATATTCATGTGGTTTGAAAATAGCCTCTACATGTTTTACTGACAGAGTTGCAGTTCAAGGCATTCTTGAATATCTATAAATGCTGTATTTACTACATATGTGATATACATGTCTTTTACTGAAACCATGTATGCAGTGCACGTAACTGTTTTAGAAGAGTACTTCAAGGTTATTACTGTATTTAGTTTCATTTTCTCTAAGGGTTCCCTGTTATGGCTGAGTTGCATTGCTGACCAGACTACTTGCCCACTTACCAATATGGAAATAAATCCCACAACTAAGCAAATGTGTGTCTGAGTATGTTTATTTTATGTGTGTGTGTATATATATATATATATATATATAAGTAAATACAATGAGAAAAGTAATGCAGTTCACGGTACCCCAAGAACAGCACTGTAGAAAGTAGATTCAAGTCCCAAAAAATACCAGTGTGGTCACCACGGCTGTAGTCATAAAACAATTTTACTGAAGAATATATTCCTCAATAAAATTGTTTTATGACTACAGCTGTGGTGACTGCAGTGGTATATTTTGGGATTTTACATATATATCTATATATATATCTATCTATATATATATCTATATATATATATATATATATATATATATATATATATATATATATATATATATATATATATATATATGTATGTATGTATACTTACTCCCCTCTCTCCCCCTAAAGGGCCCATCTCTATACCGGAAGAATGCAAAGTTCGTGTAATCACAGCTGCACAGGTAAAAACCACACTCTCCAAAGCCAAGAACACAGCATCCATGGGACCTGACAACTTCCCAGGCTGCATTCTACACGAACTACAGAACGAACTGACACCCCACCTAAGTACCATGTTCAATCATAGCCTCACCTCAGGCTTTGTGCCCACTGAATGGTGCACAGTGATGGTTATCCCACTCCACAAAGGGGGAGCCACCACGGACCTTGGGAACTATGCTCCATTAGCCTGAAGAGCCTGGTCTTCAAGGCCATGGAATGTATCATCATGGAACTTATAAACAAAGATATTGGTAATCTCCAAACTCTGAACCCCACCCAGTTCGGGTTTGTAAAAGGCAGATCATGTCTCCTAAAACTGATAGACGTCTTCTTTGAAGCAGTCACCAAAGCCGTAGACGAGGGTAAGGTGGTTCACACAGCCTATCTAAATCTCGCCAAGGCTTTCAACACCATCCCCCACTGTGGAATTATAGATAAACTCACTAAACTAGGCACAAATCCCTATGTCACAAGATGGGTTGCCAACTGGCTCACTGACAGAACCCACACTGTGAAAGTAGCAGACTCCAAATCAGACTTCAGACCAGTGACAAGTGGAGTACCACAGGGTTCTGTCCTGGGTCCTCTCCTCTTTGGTATCTACTTCTCTGAAGTACAGGCTAACACAGAAGGTCTTTGGCTAATGAAGTTAGCAGATGACTGCAAACTAGGAGCCATAATCGAAACTCCTAACAATGTGGACATCCTACAAAAGGGCCTCACCGAGACATATGCCTGGTGTCAAAGCCATGGCTTCAAGCTCAGTGACAAAAAGTGCATTGTCATCCCTTTTGGTAAAAACTCTGTATCCATGAACTACCACATAGGTGGTAGCCTACTTAACACCGAAAGTGTGATAAGAGACCTTGGGACACAGGTGGACAGTAGTCTCTCCTTTGATAATCACATCGCCACAGTAGTCAGGAAATCCTTCTACGTGGCACACCTCATCACAAAAGGTTTTTCAACCAGGAAAAAAGAGGTCATTGTTCCCCTCTATTCTTCACTCATTAGACCCATTATAGAGTACAGTGCCCCTTTTGGTATGTACCTCACGAAACATCTACAACAACTGGAAAGGCCGCAGAAATACCTCACAAAGAAAATTACCGGCCTCAAACAGATGCCGTATGCAGACAGTCTCAAAAAACTCCAGCTTTACTCCGTCGCATATCGCCTACTCCGAGGCAATCTCTGCCTAACATACAAAGCTATGTCAAAATCAGAGCTGATGGACATGTTCCACTTAAAGAAATCCCAATCCCTCTGAGCTACACGCTCTAGGGACCTAAACCTTGTCAACACAATAAACAGAACATGCTGTAGGGATAGATTCCTGTCCCAGAGACTTCCCTTACTCTGGAACAGACTATCTATCTATATCAAACAAAGCTCCTCATTAGCACTCTTCAAGAAACATCTTGATGATTGGATGGGAAATATGAAGTTCACCCCGGGGATCACTTCTGTGGCTCTGCTCGACAGTGGCACAGGAAAATAATTTTCTTGGGTGGCGAAAGCCGGGGTATCATTTTGGCTAGGCTTATATAGGCTCTAGGGCCAATAGCCTAATACCTACCTATGAGCATATATACACACACATATACATATATATATACATATATATATATATATATATATATATATATATATATATATATATACATATATATATATATATATATATATATACATATATATATATATATATATATATATATATATATATATATATATATATATATATATATATATATATATACATATATATATATATATATATATACATATATATATATATATATATATATATATATATATATATATGTATGGGTCTACTGCATTCTAGCGAATTTACATTTCAACTAAACGTAAATCCGCAAATGCATTTACCCGAAAGTGCGTTTCAGCGAAAACACACTTTTGTGTAAATCGATAACTAAAAAAAAAAAAAAAACACTTAAAACACATTTATGTAGGGGGGACTGTGCCCACACCCCCCTACTTTAATATTCTCACTCAGAGATCGCACTACAGTGGGGAAAAGGGAATGTTCCCTCATCCCCACTGTACCACAATCTCAGTAAAAGTTCTATTAGTTGTACATCAACACTAAATGTTGATGTACAACTAATACAGCATGCAAACAGCATGTTTTCACTCATTTTCCCCCCTTACTATTCTGTTTTTCTAACTTTATTATGCGAAAGTGCGTTTTCGATAAAATGCACTTTTGCATAATTATATTAGAGAATTTACATTTCGGTGAAACATAAATTCACTAATATAGAGTAGATCCATATATATTTATATATATATATATATATATATATATATCTATATAATTTACACTCACATTTTTGGGCAGCAGTTACGCAAACTGTGTTGGTCAAGACAATAGTTTAAGTTCATGTAAAGCTGATGCAGAAAATATTCGACTGCACATAAACGAAAACTAGTGTGCATTCGCTGTTGTGAAGTCCATGTTCTGATTGGATATTGCACTACAGTAGGGACTGGGTAATTTTCCTCTCTGTAGTACAATCTCTAAGAGTTGGAATATATAATTAACAGGTAGTGTGGGGTGCAGGGGGGGCTTTCGCCTCTGCAAAACATTTGTAGGACAGCAGTGGACATCAAGGTAAGTTGAGTAATGTTGATAATGTCGAATTTGAATTATCGACATTACCACTTTTGTTGTTGAGAGTGAATGATGTTTTCATTGTTGTTCCACTTTCTACCTTTTTTAAGTTATTACTCTAGGAACTGTCTTTCAGAAATTTGATAATAAACACACACACACACACACACACACACACACACACACACGTACGTGTGTGTGCTTACTATCAAAATTCTGAAAGACAGTTCCTAGAGTAATAACTTAAAAATAAAAGGTGGAATGTGAAACTTGTGTGTGAGTGTATGGAAATTGACAGTACCCTACATTCTGGCATAATCGATAAGCTAAATGTAAACTTTCATGTTACCTGCTAGATGACAAACTGGCTAATTATTGGTCCTACACAAGTCTATTAGATGGGAGGCATGCTGTCTTCAATAAAGTATATTCACCTGTGGTATCCCCCGTGATCAATTCCAAGGACCACTTGTCTTTGGTATTTACTTTACCAATGTCAAGGCCTGATATCAAAGGCTTGCAGTGTTACTACCTCACCATCTCACTTCCACATTTTTCAGAAGGAACTAGCATGCAGCATTAAGTGGTACCTGGAGCACAGCCTAAAACTACATGCCAAGAAATGCAGCCGTAGCACTATGTCTTTAGTCAAAACTGACCCAGGTCAGTTTTAGCTATAATTTACAGTGAAAGTGCTCAGGTCAAGCACTTTCACTGTAAATTATAGACAAAACTGACCCGGTCATTAGGGACATAAGCACTTTCACTGACGATTACTTATCTTTTGATTGTAATGTACCCACTAATGTTAGGAAATAGAGTTTAATGACCCCTTTGTTATGTACTTGTCTAAGCACATGACCCAACTTGATAGACTGCATTATTTTCTCATTACAATAAACAAGGGTATGTCTTTCTTGAGTTACGCAGACAGGCTTCAAGCAGTTTTTCTTAAATAAATAGGTAAATAATTCAGGCAAGCGTCGACAGAGTGAGAAATAACATCCAATGTGTAAAAAATCCAAGCAATCCGGTCTTCTGAAACAGATAAATCAGTTTATTGCACAGATGAACCACGATAAGCGCTTTCACTAACTAGTAGCTTCTTCAGATCACAAACAAAAGGCACAATAGCCATGTGCTTTAAATATCTGCATGTTAATTAATCAACCAACTTTTAAAGCAGAAGCGCCATAAAGCAAAACTTAAAAGCTAAATATATAAACATAATATCATTGACATCTAAAATAGACAATAGTGTATACATATTCTATTGAAAATTAAAAATTTAAAAATAACTTCATTCCATAAAGAATGTAAAAACATATTATAAGCAGCATACTATCAAGTATAAAGGTATATGCAGCCTAATACATAAATGCATGTGATAGTCATATTAGATAAAACCTTAATAGGCAACTTATAAACTAAGCAAGGTAGATGCCATCAGAAGCATGATAACTAACAGTAAAAAATAGTCATATACAGATCGAGGGAACTATTATCAAACAAAGTGATACTTGTTATAGTAAAGTCAGTACATGAATGTATATCTGCATCTATATAAAAAATGTATATAAGTGTAGTGTCTAAATAAATAAATATATATATCTAGATATAAAATATGAGTGCATATGTACAAGAGTAGATAAATTAATAAATAAATAAATAAATAGAAGAATAAATTATCTAGAAGTATAGAGCTAAAAACCTTAACGAAACTGCAATGTGAAGTAACTAGGTTACCCAGAAAAAATGTACACAGTCTAAATAGATCTGGTCCACTGTCACCAGCTGCACATTTGCAGAACTAGTAACATCCTAATCACCTGTTCAAGAGAACTTATCTTCTACCAAAACATAAACATGGCCTGCTGGCAAGGTAGCTATATATCCCACAGAATCCCCGTTAACAAAACAGATTTTTTTTGGATATAATGCAAAGTGGCTCCCTGACCCCATTTAAGCATAACCTAGATGCATGAATGGGCAATTGTAAATACAGCCCTGGTCTTGCTCCTGAATC